>NW_005842724.1:387472-398557 GCF_000455745.1 Alligator sinensis | reverse complement strand
CCTGCCCTTGCCCCACGTGCAGATCTGGGGGCATACACCCCCATACTGTCCCGCGGTGCATGCAGTGGTGGGAGTTGCCACCCTCTCCCCACACCCCCCAGATGAGCAGCTTGCAGCTCTGTCCTGCACTCTGCCCCAGCTGTGCAGCCCCAGCCCCACTCCCTCACTCACCATGGGGGGCTCAATTTGCCCCCCACAAAAAAACAAGAAAAGAATATAAAGGGGTACCTGAGCTGGAACTTTGAGAGAGAAGGGGTATGCTTGTTAAAAAAGGTTGAAGACCCCTGCATTAAAGCATCACATAAAAAACCATGCAATTATGCTAATGTGCCGTAAAATAGGCTACTGTGCATTAAGCACCTCTTAAAAACCATGCGCATTTGTTACTGCACCTTAAGGCAGCACATTTCTTTAGTACCTCACATTGAAGGGCACTTTTAGACATGCTTCAGTGGTGGGGGCACAGCTCTGAGAGTTGCTCTAATTAAAGCACTGCCTCATCTTCTGTACCAGCATCCCCACACTTTAAAATGGTGGTGAGGGTGCTTGAACTAAAGCTCATTTGACAAGCTTTAGTTCAAGTGCCCCACCACCATTTTAAAGTGTGAGAATGCTGATATACGAGATGTAGGAGGCTGCTGAAATGTCCAGCAGACTCAATTATTTGAATCTGTTTCAATGCTCTGGAATTCCAGCACATTGGAGCAGCCTCAATACTCGTGTATAGGCACCCAGAGGTACTAAATTTAATGTGCATTATAAAAAGTGCCTTAATGCACGTGTAGATGTGCCCAGAGTTATTACCTTCCCTCACAAACCTTGCTTCCAACTTTAATTACAAAAGTTTGGAAATTTGGGCCGGGGTAAACAGCAAAGCTATGTGAAAGTAAATTGGAATTGTGGTTTTAGGTGAAAGTATCCCTCATGTATGAAATGCAAGAAAAGTAAACCATTATAACAGGGCCGCTAGGATAACTCCTATCTAATTCCCATTAAAAATCTACTATGGAAGAGCTACTTGCTCCTGGCAATTGTTGGCATAAATCCATCTATCTACACGTGTATGGACCAATGCTGTGAAGATTTACTGATTGAAGTGCTAGACCACTGTCAACTTTACTGTCCATTCTGTGATTCCAGTTCTACACCTGTACCCTGTCTGATCTATCTAGGAAGATATTGTTGAGCCCATAAAGAATCTCACTAAGATTCAGGAAACTCCTTGCAAGCACAGGGATCCAGCTCCACAGGTCATATTGCAGGATAGGAGCTTTATTATTATTATTTAAAGCTTAGCACATACTAATGAGAGTATTTTGTCAGTGACCTGATTTAGACAGGAGCTTCCTGATGTGAGGTCATTCCCCCCTAAGATGCACAAAGATCAGCTATTTGAATTTTTCTCCTCCTGCTGTTCTTTTTCTCATATGTAAACAACAGGGGAAAACAACTCTGAACTCCTCTGCAAAGCATTTTAAGCTCTATGGTTGTAAAGTGCTGTATAGGAGTGAAGTATTATAGGCAGGTGAGTAAATTTTGCAGAACAATGGGCACATCTACATGAGACATTTACTGTGTAGTAAATGTCTTATCATCTACAAGTGAGCTCCTATTAGTTTACTTTAGCCTAATTTCTTTTGCAGAAGTGCATAGAGCACATATAGATGCTGCCTGGCTGGCTGGAGCATGATGGCGCTTCAATTTGGGGGCTGCCTGCCAGCTAGCCCCACACTGAAGCTCCCTAGTGCCCCAGCCAGCTCCTCCATAGCACATTGAACTGGGGGAAGGACCCCTGGGCTGGCAAGGTAGCCTCCCAGGCCCCCTGCCAGCTGGGACTTCTCTGCCCCGATCCATGTGCTATGCTCAGATAAACTATGGAGCTTATTGCTCCAGAGTTAATTGGTCACAGGTGCACATTCAAACGGTGCACCCAATTAACTTCAGAGCAATAAGCTCTGCAGTTTATTTAGGCACTGCAATTGCATGTATAGATGCACCCTGTAAATACCCTATTTGTGGCCCAATTAGTTCTTATTTTATTATTGAGGATGAAAGTAAAACCAAAGGTGCTTCATTAACTATATTGAATACAATGGATGGGGAAAGCAGGTAAAGAGAACCCTATGCTGGAGTCTTAGCTCATGCACTGTCCATTAATTCCAATGTCAGCTGGCTAAAACAGCAGACTGACATTTGTGACCATAAGCCTCATCATTAAATGAATATCATGACCTAATATAAACATAAATGTAATTACAGTGAAGGCTTCACTGCATTTTTAAACTGTGAACAAAACCTGGTAATCTTAGGATCCAATTTTGTTGCCCACACACAGTAAAAGTTTAGCTTGGTTATAGCATTACAGTGAAGGCAGATGATCCACAAAGCTCATGAGGGAAATGTTCTCTGCATCCCTTCTCTTTTGAGAGACCATTGGATCATCCAAGCCTCTGGTGTTTTTTTACATTTGAAAAATAGAAAATATACAAAGGAAGCAGATACAAAGAACAGCAGAGACTTCATATGCCTGAAGAAGGGTGACTGTGCCCAAAGCTTGCTAAGAACTTTTTTCCAACTACTCAGTGGTCTAATAAAATATATCACATCTACTCAAAGAATCTTGCCTGCCTAAGCAAGCAGATAGTGTTGTAAACTCAAAGAGTTCCTGAAAGGTAAAGGTTTCATAAACTAAAAGGAAAGATCATTCAATTATTTGAATGTACTGCACAGAGCCATTGCAAACAGGTCTATCTCTGACCACTGGAAAGAGGCTGCTGCCTTAGTGTCCTGGATCTCTGTTGACAGGGGATGAAAAAGATCCAGACTGAAGCGCAATGTGCCCTGTTTGTTTTAGTGTGAATTCTCCCCTGGGCCACACTGTGGAATGGAAACTGAAACTTTCTTTCACCTTCCTTTACTGTAAGCTTGATGAGAGGAAGCAGGGAAAAGGGAACATTTTGGGACCAAGGAGCAGGAAACAGTCCAGCTTACAGGGGAATTTGCTAGGGAAGTTCTGCTTGGAAACAGCAGCAGGAAGAAAGACGTGGCAGATTAAGAGACTCAGAGAAATGGATGGAGGATGTTGCAATGCCAGAGCCACTGCCACTGCCACTGCCAGCTGTTCCTCCGCTTGCACCTGTAAGGCATTTTTCCAGGGAAGACCGCTCACCAACAAGACTTCCACACAGGTCTTGGCTTGGCACTGTGGGGACGGTGGTTTGTAGTTTCCTTCCAGTGACAGCCAGGTGGGTGAGTGCCTGCAATGTGAGTGCTGCCTCCTGGTGGTGTCCCTTGGGGAGCAGGCAAGAACTACAGGAGGAAGTGGGAAGGCTCCAAAGCATCCTCCACCATGGGGACTTCATTGATTCAGTGCTGGAGGAAACCTCTAGGACTGTGGAGGAAGGACTGCAAAAGGCAGTGCTAGAGAAGGAAGAGGTCATTGAGTCCCAGGAAGGCAGAAACTGGCAGCTTGTGACCTCTGGTAGAAAGCAGAACTCGTCAACGCCACCTGCAGCGGTTTGCCTGGAGAATAAAAATGGAGCCCTAGCAACAGAGGAGGAGGAGCACATTCCAGTGGTGGAGGACAGACCAGGCATCCCCAAGGTTGACGGATCGAGACCACTGCCATCAAGAAGAAGCAACAGGTGGTGGTGGTTGGAGACTCCCTTCTGTGGGGGAATGAGGCTTCCATCTGCTGACCTGACCTGTTGACTAAGAAGGTCTGCTGCTTGACCAGAGCCTGGATATGAGATGTCACAGAAGGATTAATGAGACTCATCCAGCTATCTGACTACCACCCCATGCTGGTCATCCATGCGGGCACCAGTGATACTGCCAGGGGTGAAACTGAGCAGATCTTGATCAGCACGAATATTTCCAGGGCCACAGAAAAAAAAGAGTCTGATGTTGTCTGAAAGTTGATTCCTCTCAGGATCTGTTTTAAAATGACTGTATTTTACTTAACAAGAGGGTACAAAGGTGCACCACACAGGTTGTAGCCATTATTTTAACTCCATCACAGTTGGTTTGCTGGAGCCATATATAAGAAACTATGGAGAGATGGCCTGCTTTTTGGAAGGGCCTTTCAGGACCTGTGGGTGCTCAGCTCCTTAGGCGGGGGAAACAAAAATCAGGTCACTTTTAGTCAGATTCCTGGCTATAGACATCTGATTTGGAACATTATGGCCTGTCTGCATAGTGTAGCATGATACAAGATTACTGAGGGGATTTATGGGATAGTAAGTAGATACTTCTATTGCAAGGTACTGACTCCCTAATGCATTATATCCTTATAATAAGCCAATAAACCATGTCATGGATACAGCACAATGACTTCCAAGAGGAGCAACGGTCAGAAGGCATTTTTAATGATTTAGTCCAGCAAACCCCTGAACAAGTACTTGTACTTTCTGAAAGTTTACTGTACTTTCTGAAAGCCCTGTACAAAGTAATTGGCTATCAATATTTCAGTATGTCTCTGTACTGCAGTGAGATCAATACTATGTTGCACAGTCTACCTTGCTAGAGAAAGGAGGTCCGCTAAGTAGTTATATAGTATGAGGTCAAAATTAAAAACATGAGACAGAAACAATTTTTCTAGGTCTCAAAAATACAATGTAATTAAACCCATGCACAAATCCATGCTACCCTTGATGTACCAAATGATCCTGGAATTTACTATATAACGGATATAGCTATGGTTTCGAAGCTTGAGAATAATACAGGATACTTACAGTGCATATACATTTTACTACAAGACTACAAGAACTGTCACTGGGATAAGACATGAGGTGGTGCAGCTTTAAGTAGTCTCTCTAAAAGCATTATGCTTTTGTTATTTTTCAAGCCAGTGCATTTCAGTTAATCTTTACATAGCTTGCTTATCTATAGCACCACTAAAAACTAAGTACTTATTTTGCTATAGGGTAAATGCAAGATTAAAAAAGATAGTTAACTTGCTTACAATACCTCAGGAACAAACTAGAGATTCAGCCTCTCTCTCCTATGCTTTCCCTTGCTTGAAGGCATACTCATTTCTTCCTGCATTCTGGCTGTTTGAGGGGAACTAATCAATAATATTGGTTTCATTTGGAGCTTTTTTCACCAGTAACTCAACTCTGTGGTTGCACTTGTAGAAATGAAATGCTCGCTATGGAGGTAGCTGTGACAAATGAGCTTCAAGCAGGCCAACCTGCATATAGGAAGCTGTTTTCACTTGTAAACTGAAGCAGCCCCAGTCAGCTTCAAGACTTAAAAACAAGACACATACACACTTGACTCCCTCTAGTGAATAAATAGTGAAATTGCTGGTTTATTTTCAATTGGCCTGTGTAGCTGCCTGAATTTTTCATGCTTTGTATAATTTTCTTTCTTGAGTTTAAATTTGCACCCAGAGTATACCTGACCTTTAAAACAGAGGAAGGGAATGCCATTACCATGTCTCCTGTGTTGCTCTGGGAGAGGCTTATCTTTGCTAGGAACAGAGACAAGACAGCTATTAGTAGTGACAGAGCTCTGGGATCTATGAATGAAACCTTGCTAATATGCTAGCATTTGTTATATATAATACATTTGTAAGAACAGTGTTTGATGTATCTGATCTGAAATGTTGATTGTTGTGATGAAAGATGCAAACTCTCTTGTACAGACTGACCAGAAATTGTCTATCTATATCTATCCTTTCTTCTTTGGCAATCCCTTGCAGTCAAGGATGATTGTCTTCCATGATTATCTTATCTGTGTGTCTGAAGATGGGTGATGAGGCCTATCCAGGATTGACAGACTACTGCAGCTTGGACACGTGTTTCCATGTGGGGTTGGTGGCACTGGATTCTTGGTTTGATTTGCGACATGCTGTTTCTTTTGCTCCTGCTTTTCTATCTCCTGTTGTTGTCATGAGGTACTGAGATCCCTGCAGTAGACTCTTCCTCCATTTGGGGTGGTTTTGGGCAATAGTCTCCCATGAGTTGATATCAATGCTGCATTTTTTAAGTTGGCCTTGAGGACATCTCTGAAGTGCTTTCTCTGCCTGCCTCTTGAGCATACAACTTGGCTGAGCTGGGAGAATAAAACTTGCTTTGGGAGTCTGAAGTTAGACATCCAGATGACATGGCCAGCCAAACAAAGTTGATGTCAGATGATCATTGCCTCAATACTTGTGGTGCTTGCTTGCAGGAGGATGCCAATGTTGATGCATCTCTCTTCCCACTGGATTCAGAGGATCTTTTGCAGGCAGCATTGATGACACTTCTCCAACAACTTTAGATATCTCCTGTACATGTATACGTCTCAGCTCTGTACAGCAAGGCGGGGATCATGAGTGCTTGATAAAACATGAGCTTGGTTTTGGATCTGATTTCTTCAGGCATCCAAAAGCTGCACTTGCACATTTGAGACTATGTTGGAGTTCTTCATCGATGTCAGACTTCTATGAGAGACGGCTTCCAAGGTATGGGAAATCCACAGTGAGACTCTGGAGAACACTGAGTATCTGGATTACCAGAGCTGGAGACTGTTCATTAGGAGCTTGCTGGTGGAGGACCCTCGTCTTCTGAATGTTAAGGGTCAGGCCCATTTTCTTGTATGCCTCGGTAAAGATGTCAATGATTGCCTGAAGGTCTCCTTCCCAGTGAGCACACACTACTGCATCAGTTGGCACTGGATTTATGACCCAGATACCTTATTCTGGGTGGACTCAAACCCTCAGACCAATCATGACTTCTTCCATTCAATAATAGGCAAATTTTATTGATACACAGAGATACCAGGTAAAAGTAATGCAGGGAAACAAAACAAAATAACCCCCTTAAGGGTGTCATAGGGAAAAGGCACAACTGGCCAGTATGAAAGCTTCACCCTGTGGTTCTTTCTTGAATGCCATATGTCAGCAGCCTTGGAGGTTGAGGGTGGAGGCCCACCCTGCAGTGGGATGAGTGAGATGGACCGGTGATGTGTCCTTCCACACTCCGGAGCCACCTGCTGCTTTGAAATCCCCACTTTAGTATTCTTTTCCTCCTGATGACTCATTTCCAGGCATTATTGATTGGTTTCCCTGTGGTTGTCATAGTGTCCATGATCTGTTTTGTCAGCCTTCGTTTCCACAAACCCATCACATGCATACATCTCAATATGGGCATGTACCAGTGTTTTACTTTGGGCATGCCTGGCCTCCTAATTTGGTACTTTCATGAAAACCAGAAATCCCAGGGATTTTGCAGCTGGGCACTGTGACCTGGCGTCAATGCTTTATCTCTGTTATGGGTTTTCAGGGAACAGTGTGCAAATTTACCAGCCTGTATGTCCCTTGGCCTCAGACATGGTGTCTGCCTTGAAGGCTGGGAAACTTTGTCACAAACATGCTTTTAGAAACCAATTAACCCTTGCCATTGCCCTGGACATTTGTTCTAATGCAATATCTACTTTGCCTAGAAGCCAGTTCCTAAAAGCCAATCTCTAAATACCATTTTCTAGCCATCAGAGGACGTTGGACTTCTGAATATTAAGCATCAGTCCCATTTTCTTGTATGCCTTGGTAAAGATGTCAACAGTTGCCTGAAGGTAAGCGCACACAGCATCAACAGCTGTATCTATATTTATAGTGAATATGGCAAAGAAGATTTAGTTCATAGAGACCTCAATTATTTGGCTGAAGATGTATTATGAAGAATGATGCCTGGAAGTCATCTGATGGGGTGAGAATGACTATTTGTCTAAGTCAGACTCCGCAAAGTTACCAAAAGTATGTTATGTTTTTAATAAATCATAGAAATGGTTAATTTGGATGTGCTGTTCAATATAAGTTCAGTACAGAGTTCACAAGTAATTTTCTAAGATAGATACTCTGTTAATTACCTTATCCCTGGCAGCATATATAATACCTGTTGGCACTGACACAATTCACATTTTGGATTATACTCTTATTTGAATCTTTATTAATAGCAGCAATCTACCACCATGAAGATTTGCTAATGCTACAATTCAGGTCCCAGGATTCATTGGCTAAAAGTACATCTTGCCCCTTTTTTAACTGTATCATCCTTGCTTCCTTATGGGCACGTCCAGACATGCAGGCATTCCCCGTGCTGATAGTTTGCAGCTCGGGGGTGGGTGGGGAGGGCACAGGGGAGATCCCAGGGTGAAAAAAAAAAACATGCTTAAACAAAAGTGGGGTGACAGCATGCGCCACACTAAACTGGAGCCGGGCTGGCTAGAACCATGCTTCAGCTGCCAGATGGGCTCCCTGCTGCAGAAGCACTGTGGCTGCAGCTCCCAGAAGCCCACAGGACCCAAGTTAACACTCCTGGGGCCAGCACAGTTGCAGGCCCCGGCCTCCCCTGTCCCACCTGGGGTAATATGCCATGCACCAGAGCATGCGTGGCATGGGCGTTTGCCAGGGATACATAGCAGCAGCACAAGGTGTGCCACTGCTACTTGTCCCCAGGGAAACACGTTCCCGGTCATGGATGCGCCCCATAGGGCTTTCAAGCTCTTTAGAAGAGTCAGCTGCTATGCCACATTCAGTGCGTTTACTATTTAAAGTGGTATTTATAGCACATCCACAATAGTATATTTTTAAGTAACAATATGAATACTTTAGTGAGATTCTCTGCTACTACCAGTGAAAAGGATTCTAGCATACATTTAGAAGGAAAGATACACCATCTTTTATGTTTGTTTAGAGCATCCTTTGTGACAATTCCTTACACTTCCCAAATTAACCAAAGCAGCTGCTGAAAGGGGAAACTTTTATAGCAGTTTCTTAGGATAGCCTCACCTACCTTTATTGAACAAAGAAAGAGTTTTATTTTATTAAAGAGAAACAATCATCCCTCCAGGCTTCCTAGTGGGTAAAGCAAAGTCTTTTGCTCTGCCGTAGAACGATGCTTTCCAAGGATTCTAAACGTGTGCGCCAGGAGTATGCTTATCTTGGAAGTTGCCTGGAAGAGAAAACTTAAGGCAGGGGCAGGCAAAAATATGTGGGCTGGATTCAGCTCATCAAGTGATTCTATCTGGCCCATGGTGGGTCCAAGCTCAAGGGCAGCCTGGGCTGGTTCCACCACCCCCAGGCATGGAGGTGCCACTTGGCGCAAATCACAGCCCACCCTATCCTCATGCACAGCTCTCAGGTATGCCAGGAGCTGTAGTCTGCAGGGCTGAGCAGTGTAGCAGTGTGGTGGGGCCAGTGGGGTGACCAGACTCAGCTTCCCAGCAGCCCTCGCAGTGGCAGCTCAGTTTTGCCCTCATGCTCCAGCTGCCATTGCCAGTGTCCCTACCACCACTGGACCTGGCCTTGCTGCCTGGGCATCCTGGCCCATCTGCCCCACACCCACTCCTGGGGGTGCTGGACAGAGCAGACAAGCAGAAAGCTTGTGGATGGATGGGGCACACTTGGCCAGGTGGATGGGATGGGGCTTCAGGCAAGTGGGGAGTGGCATCTGCGAGTGGGATGGGTGGGCAGGACCAGGGCTGCAGCCGGGCCCAGGATCATGGAGCAGTGATAGCTTGGGTCTGGGGCCCAGGGCAGAGCCATGACCTGCTCCCTGCACATTCCTGGGGAATCAATAGGATCAGTTGGTATCTCCCCAGCCTCCTTCTCTCCCTACCATGCCAGGTGGTGTAAACAGCCATGACAGGGGGCGAAGGCTGGGTAAGCAACTTCCTCCCACCCCCAGCCTGCAACAGCTCACCAAAACTCTTTAAGTGGCCCTCCATCCCAAATAATTGCCCACTCCTGACTTAGGGAGTTCTTTTATTTGTCCAAGAGAAGGTAAGAGCTTTGGTTTGTCACAGAATGAGGTCACATTCCCAAATCACAGCATCATTAAGTCAGTCCATCTGATCATTGCTTCTTTGGATTGTAATTTAATTTGATCAAATTCTGAGTCAAAATTACTTGGTTCTTAACATTACACCTCATATATATGTCATAATGGGCACGTCTACATGAGACAGTGACTGTGCAGTAGGTGGAAAATACTGCACAGTAGCACATCACAGCATGGACAGTGTTAATACACTACTGTGCAGTGTTATTAAGCTACTGCGCAATAGCATCACCTAAAAGACATTTGCCAGTGCTACTGCGCAGCAACTCTGGTTATTGTGCATTTTATTTAGTACTTGGTAATAGATGTACTAAATAAATTTGTAGTAACAACTGTGCAGTAGCGTCTCGTGTAGATGTACCATTTATTAAATCCCTCTATGGATGAATTTATTACTATACTTAAGAAAGTGGCAAAACACCCCTTTGTTTTCAATGGGGTTAGGATTTCACTCTGTAAGTTGTATCTTATGTTCCATCATTCTGCACCTTGACTGCGTCTACACAAGATGCTGACTGCAAAGTAGTTTGTGACAGAAAGCATGACGTGATGATACTGTGCAGTAGTTTTGGGATACTGCACAGTCAATGTCATGAAAAAGCTATTCCTTGGTGCTACTTCACAGTAACTCCAGTTATTGTGCAGTCATTTAGTACTTGTTTATACAAGTATTAAATGACTGCACAGTAACAACTGCACAGTCAGTGTCTTGCATAGACGTGGCCCTTACATAGTAAGGTACAACAGTGCCAAATGCATATTAAATGCTACTTAATCAGAATGATAGCATTTTGCAGCCATTTAGCATGCATTAAGTGATGCAACATGGGGCACAGTCAACAGAGAATTTGGTTCCCGTTAAACTGAAGGGAAAGATTTGAAATGGGAGTTGGATCAGACATTAAGTCAACTTTTCATTTCCTTGCAAATGACATGACAGCAAAGTTCAATCTTGTCACTTAGCAAAATATATCCCTGATTTTCTTTTAATTTGTTTTGGGAGTAATTCAGTCTGTGATAGAGAACACATACAAGTAGAAACAAAAAAGCAGGAGTCTAGGTGACACTTGAGCATCTTTCTCAAATATAAGGTGAATAAATTATGCCTGTTTAGAGCATTGATTATAAAAATTGTGTCCATCTGGAATATAACTGAAATCATTGAGATGTTCTATTCACTAAAAAACCCAAACCACCAATGAAGTTCTTATCATTTTTATAGTTAGAGGTGATAAAATTTTCCTAACAGCAAGGAAAGAGT
>NW_005842724.1:373803-387459 GCF_000455745.1 Alligator sinensis | reverse complement strand
AGTGGCATTTTCTGTACCAATGTAACATTAGTTTATTATCTTTGAGATGCTTCTAGGACTGTTATCCTTCAGAAACTGCATTGCCTAGGTCTTCTCATCACTGGTCCAGAGAAGCAGTTTCAAATGGATGAGAGAGAAAACTTGCAATACACATTTAACAAATTATCTTTAGTCTAACATTTGGGCCCATACCCCAGTGTATGAAGGTTGCATTTTTTTTGAACTGGGAGTACACCTGTGATGTTAAACATGTAGGGTGCATCTACACATGAATTTAAGCTGTCTTAAATTTAATATGCATTAAACGAATGCAGATTAAGTAGGTTTTGGCAGGTGTCTACATGTGGTGGGACTTGTGACTAACTTTAGTCCTGGACCACTTCAGCCCTGCCATGTGCCCTGGTGGCCACCAGAGGGCAGTCCAGCCTCCAGACACATGGCTGCCAGCACTTGGCAGCCATACTGAAGCCAGAGCCAGCTGCCAGCATTTGACAGCCATCTTGGAAACACGCCCCTGCCCTCTGATCCCTGGTTAGTCCCTTCCCTGCCCAGGAGCTGTGTGCCCAGCACAGGGGCAGCATGAGGCAGCTCCCTCCTTGTCTACCATGCCTCCCTGCACCAGGGTCTGCCCCTGCTAGCAATGCCCAGCACCCTGCTGCTCCAGCCCGGCCCCTGCCAGTGACGACCAGCGCTCCATGCTCCTGCTGGCCATGGTGCTGGCCCCAGCAGGCACTCCGCCACTCAGGCCCCAGGAGAGTGGTGCACTTGCCATTGGGGGCCAGGGCACTGGCTGTGGGAGGCCCTACCTGGCCCCCTCCTCCTGCACTCTCCACTCCAGCTCACCTGCCCTGCTGCCTACACCCCCGCTATCCCCTGCCCACCCCCAGCACTGCTCTCAGGACATGTACATGCTTGAAACAAAAAAAAAACTTCATTACCCTCACAACTTCCACACCCATCCCTCTCCCTACCTCAACAAACAGTGCCCATCCAGCACCCTCGCCACCAACCGACAATAAAAAACCCACTTACAACTGACAAACTATATAGAGAGCAGTCCAGGCATGGGGGAGGAGAGGCGGCCAGCCAGGAGTCCTGGGACTGGGCTCCAACCGGCCCCCTTGTAGCTGGGCAATCCCAGGACTAAATTTTCTGCGTTAATGTGGAGTAACACATTTACACGTGCGTTAATCTACATTAACTAATTCTTCTTAAATTTGATACTTAGTTTGGGCAGGTATCAAATTTAGGTTCATGTAGTCTAAAATGGCCATTTTTAAGCCCTCTGGTGTAGACATGCACCCCTACTGTGGCTTATATTGGGTTAATCCACATTAAATGACCATGTGTAGACACGCCCATAAGGTCAAAATTAGCATCTCCTTCTCTATCCCCTCTTGTCCTGGGATCTGTTGGGAGGGGACCAGCTTCAGCCTTGGCTGGTAGTTCTACATGTGTCCAGGCTTCAAGGATACTTAGAATTAGGACATAGGGTATCATTTCCCTAAGCCTCACCTATGTTATTTATGTTTCGGGCCACACACTACAAACCTCAAGTGAATTTTTCTTTACTCAAAAATGGGCCCATCTACATATGCAATTATAGTGCCTGAATAAACTGCGGAGCGTATTGCTCCAGAGTTAATTGCTCCTGAGCATGCCATTCGAATGGGTTCCTGGGAACAATTAACTCCAGAGCAATACGTTTTGTAGTTTATTCAGACACAGCACATGGAGTTGGGATGGAGCAGCTCTGGCTGGCAGGGGACCCAGGGGTCAGCCTGCCAGCCTGGGGCTGCTCCCCACAACTCAGTGTGCTTCAGAGGGGCTCACTGGGGCATGAGGGAGATTCAGTGAGGGGCCAGCTGGCAGACAGCCCCCGTACTGAAGCATCCTTGAGCCCCAGCCAGCCAGGCAGCACTGTGCACTGCTGTGGAATTTTTTTCTCCACAGCAGTATAGTACTTGTGCCTAGTACTTGTATTTAGTAATACTTTGATAGTATTTACAAGTACTATCCTGCTGCAAGATATATTAGTTTACTCCAGCCTAATAGCGGGGCATGTGTAGACATTGAAGTGTTTACTATACAACTAATTAGTCAACTGTGCAGAAAATGTCTCAGGTAGACATGCTCACCTTCAAATATTCTATGCTATAAACAATAATTAACCTTCATAAAACCCCTGATAGGTATGTGGCTACTCAACACCTGGAATCTGAGGTTGGAGGCGGCTAGTATTTGCACACATTGATGCTTAAATTCGCTATTAAAATTCAAAGAATCATAGAGAAGTAGGGCTGGAAGGGACCTCCAGAGGTCATCGAGTCAAGCCCTTCTACTTCTTCTACTTCCTGGATGAGTGCTCTAACCACTAGGATATTGGGCAAGGGATGGGTACTGCTGCAACCACCCACCTACCTGCAGAAGTAGGACTAGGCATAGTGAAAATTGAATGGCAGAGCCTAATGCTCAGCTGAGTCAGGCGCCTATGCACTTTAGGGGCATTTTTACACATGTAAGTGCTGCAGCACTGGGTGCTTTGAAAAGTGCCCGGCACTGCAACATCTACAGTTGTATAAGCAGCAAAATGTGTGCTAGTGCTGAGAAAATGGCAGTGGTGAGCTTTTGAAGTAAAACACTTCGGAGGTGTTAGTTCAAAACCACCGGCATTTTCTATGTGCCGGCACACATTTCACCACTTATACAACTGAACATGGTGCAGCGCAGTGCAATTAATTGAGTCTGCTCGCAAGTAGAAACAAAAAAGTATGTGTATAAGTGCCCCAGTTGCCCTTCTCTAGTTATGTTACTGCTATTGGGCAAAAAGGTGTGCAGTAGCAGTAGCCTTCATGACCATCATTTCTGAGCTGAATTTAATGCTGTTGATAAAATAAGGTGTGCACGGGGCAAGTCTTCTGAATCTAGTGTGGAAAGTAGGCAGTAAGCTGATCAAGCTGCCTGGACATTCCTAGATGCCCGAGTATAGGCACCTAGAGAACACTGCTTTCCAAAAAAGGAAGCATCACCCAAGTTAAGTTTTGTAGTTCTCAGACCAGTACCAAACTATCATTCTTCGGAACTTAAATTCTGCTTCTCATATCTCATTTTAAGCACCTCTGAGAGCAAACAGAGCTCTAAAGCCACACAGGAAACTCATGCCAATGTTGGAAATGAACTTCATTCTCCTGAGTCATAGATGAACATGCTAACTATGGCACAATTTGCCTTCTCCATCTGAATTCAGCAAAACACTACAAATATACTTAATGTTAAACATACGTTTATGTCCCATTAAAGGCAGTGATCCTCAGTTCTGCACAGATCACAGCGCTTTCCTTTTTCTTATTTTAAGAGATCATGGACATGTTATTTTGAATGTGCCTTTGTTTCCTGCTCTTTCATCTCTCTTAGTACCATGTGGATTTTCTTTTCTTCTTCCCCAGATTTCTTTTTTCTTCCTGGCTTTATCTTCTTTTGAGGTGGACATTTCCCCTCTGCTGGTGTTATACGGATCTTGTTTTTCTGAAAACAACAAGAATTTTTAATCACAGGCAAATCAGATGAATTAGAAAATTTGGGGAAATAAAGTAGGGCTTATCGAGGAAGTGGGTGCACAGGAAACATTTAGAATTAATACCTTTTCAGAATTCTAAAGGAAAGAGTTGTCTTTCCTTTTGCTATCAAGCTTACAGCTTAGTTATGCAGAAGCTGTTCCCCTAGGTGTTCTGCCAGACAAAATATGTAGACAGGTCTCTTTTCTTTTGGAAAAGAAATGTGGTAATACTGTGTGTTTGCATAAATGCTGTATCCTTCCAGTCTAGTCCTTGCATTAAAATGAGATTTCACATAGCTGGAGACTGGCTGGTCTAGACTACTTTGCACATATCTGGGATGAGCAGATTGGCACTTCAGGACTGAGCCTCATTTCACTACACACAGCTTGGCTCAGAACTTCAACAAGACATCCTGGTACTGACTTGTCAAATTTTCACTCATTACGCAAATCCCAGCTAAATTAAAGCAAAGCAGATGGGATAAGGCATTTTCAGATTAATGAAGCTATTTGCCTCTTTAAAAAACATAATTAAAGAAAATCTAAATTATTTTTTGCATATAAGATAATTTTGAAATGCATTTTAATTATAAGAAACTTTTCTAGCTCATGACTACTGATCAACAGGAATGGAAAAGGGAGTAAACCATCCACACTAGTAACTAAACTTTTTCAGAACATACCAATAGGCAATTATTTTTATGAGCGATTGCCTCATCACATGGGTGAACCCATGAGCAGTTGGAGAGTTATTTCTTCTCTAGTTTTCTGCATTGCTTTGCAGAAGCAGCAAGTCTGCAGCAAACTTTACTGGTTTCCCTGAAATGAAAAAGGAGAACAACCAAGCACAGCAGAGCCAAAAATATATCATGGATTTACTAATGAGCACATTCTGGTTCTAAAGTTACGGCTGGTTTTCATTCTCATTTCTGTTAATTAATCAAGGCACAGTTCTTTGCTGAAATAGTTGTTGGAGATAATTTCAGCAATTATGTCGGAATTCTTGGAAACCCAATCTTTAAGGTGAAAATGCTCCTCCATGTGGCTTATCTTCTACTGCAGAGCTTTCCAAAACTTTAGCAGAATGCTAATTTTTTTCTCTTATATCACTTGCTATATCTAATGTAACACAGAAAAAAAATTAGATGTTAGTATTTTAGTGTAGCAAACAACACTACACAGGTGGAGGAGAAAAGGTTGTCCTCTTGAGGGTCCCTGGTTATCCTGGGCTAAATAAAGATATAGTTCATCAGCTAATGTTCTTGTAAAGTACCTGCAACACAGCCTTATGCTCTGATTTTGTCAGATCTCTGAGGCAGCAGAGCTGATCTGGAGGAAGAATAAATTCAGACTGTGGCATGCCACTGATTCTTGGATCTGTTCTCTTATGTCAGACAGCACAACCTGCAGGTACTACCACAATTCCAGGAAACCTGCCCATGGGGTTATGGGGATATGGATTGGATGGTGCCAGGCTCAGCCTGTAGGCTGGAAATAGAGGCTGTGGTGGAAGCACAGTTAAAAAAACAAAGCTAACCACAATATTGAACTAGCTCTCATTTCTCCAGGGATTGGGAGAGTACAGCTATTCCCACCATCCATCACTTTTGAAGGCTGGACCCTTCTACTAGCCAATATGTTGAGATGCAATCACCTGCTTTTTCAGGGGAAGGTGAATAAAGTTGCAGGGAAAGGTAAATAAATCAAGCCACAAGTCAACTGAACTTCAAAATTTATAGGCTAACACAATGAGCTAAGTGGTTCTTTATGTGTGACCTGTTCTTACCACAAAAAATTGGAGGGGTGGAGAAATAAAGCTAAATGCAAACTTTTGCAGCAGATTTGTTTGTCATGTAGCTGAGAGGCTATGCAAATATGCTCCTGTGTTTGATGCTGTCAGCTGCCCCATCTCGTTGACCTACTCACAGCTATTTCTGTGCTGCTCATCATCATCATCATCATCTCTTAAGCAGTTTCCCTTCGTATGTGCATATGAAAGGAAGCCATTCCTATTCTGCAAAGGATTTGAGCATGTAGTTCAGTCCTAATGGCTACAATGCTTAATTTCTTTATGGAACAGGAAGCAATTAAGCATGCACTTATGGAACAAACATCTTAAATTGTTACAAGGAACATCTAGGTAGGATAGAGCTTTCTAACTATGCAGGTAGTTGAACACTGGAACAGATTGACTAAAGTGGCAGTGGAATCTCCATCCTTGGAAGTTTTTTTTTTTTTTAGAGGTTAGACAAATACTTGGAAGAAATGGCTTAGACAGGGATGATCCTGCCTTAAGCAGGAGGCTGGACTAGATAATCTCTTGAGGTCTCTTCCAGGCCTACTTTTCTATGCTTTTATGCATTTTGTTGTATCTGATCCTAAGTGCCTGGTCTGGATGTTAAGCCTAATACAAATAGCAATGACAGTTGTGCAAATTTCATGGCTTTTCTTACTAGGAATCTTGAGAAAATGCTAAACTTAACACAATGTGGGCTATTTCTGTACTGAGAAATATATAGCCTGTAAAATAAGAGCAGACTGGTATTTCTTGTACAGGTCATTGGAAATATATTTCTTCAATAAAAGGGTAACAGCTTGAAAAAGAGCTCATACTGAGCAAGATTTAAATTCTGGATGCTGGAAACTTTCCTAAGTGTACAGTGCAAAAAGTGCATCATACTTCTGAAAATATATTATAGCCTCTTGTTATTCTTGTTTTGATTCTAGGTAGTAATTAGGTCAATTTAAATACATAGCATCATTTATATATGGATATCCTATGCATTGCAATGTGTCTGATACTTTACATCCACAAATCTGTGCAACAGACCCACTTTCGTATATATTTCAGCAGTGACCCCTTCTTCAGATTATTAAATATGTAGCCTAAAATGTAGTGCAATGCATGACAAGAAAAAGATTAGGTGGATTCTTTAAAACATGAAACAAGCACACAATAGGAACATCAGCATTCAGATGCTTTTGGAATATAGTTTCCTAGCATTCTGAGTAACTGGGGTACAAACTGTAAACCAAGTGTCTTTTCTGCAAGGCTTTGTCTATAGTAGACCATATATTATGTTTGTACAGAACATGTAAAACAAACTGTATTTACTTGAATCCAAGAAGTTCCCCCCACATTTAACATGGGAAAAGAAGCCCTTTGTTTTTGTTTTGAGTACAAGGTGGAGGTGGGGAGTCAGAGCTGCAGGAGCTGCCTGCCCCCCACCTCTGCCTGCCACCCCCACTACTGCCCTACATGCAGGCTCTGGCCCCTGACCTAGTCACGCAACACCATAACAGTAATTCTGCTTCTGCGTGGCCAGATGGGGGCCAGATCTTGCATGTATTCTGTGCTCAGGAGGGAATGGTGCCTGAGCTGCAGCTGGAGCCAGAGCCAGAGCTGACAGTAAGAGACTGCAGGGGGCAGGCAGGGGTGCAGAGGCTGCAGAGAGGGAGTGGGCAGAGGCTGTGGTGAGTAGGCAGGGAGTAGAGGCTGCAGAAAGGAGCAGAAGGATGAGGTAGAAGCTGTGGGAGCATGCAGGAGGAGGGGCTGCAAGCATCATTGGGGGGGGGTGGGCAGACTCCAAGGGGGGAAGGGTTAGAGGCCACCTGCTCTCCTGCTGTTGCTTTCTCTTCTGCAGCGGTGGAGGGGGAGAATATAAGATGACCCTCCAATAGTTAGATTCTGTGCATGGAAAATTATAACAAATTTACAAATCTTCCGTATATAGAACCTAATTATTGGAGGGGTGTCTTAAATTCAAGGTCATCTTGGATTGGAGTGAATACACTTTATTGTGCACCATACTCCTAACTATACTAAGTTGTATAGCATGTGTCATGAGTTACTCCATCACCTTGCTTACATAGCTAAAATGATAGATGACCCAATAGAGACACTTTACGAACTACATGGGAGAATCTTGTGCCACAACAACTTTTAATATGAGACACTATGAAAATTAGGATTATGCATATCTCAACAGAACTGGGTTTGATGGTGAAGTTCAGAGTACACTGTGACTACAAGTGAAACTCTGTAACTGTATTACATGCAGTGACTGATTGCCATCAAATGGATTAATATCATTCTTGACATTTATGTATCTGTTTTGATGGAGGGCTGGGGTTTTTTTTTGGAATTGGTTCGATTTTTACAACAGAATGTCACGCTAGCATTTACTGTGACATCAAGAATATAACTTCAGCCTCGTCTTCTCCTGAAGTCTCATCACTGAATCACAGAAGAAGAAAGGCTAACACGTGCCATTGCCATGGAAACGGTATTGGATATCATGGAGAATACAGCTGTATTCCAAAGTGCAGAGAACAAAGTGAGCTGGTACTGCAGAACACTGACACAGCTTTTCATTTGCAGCCTGCACAAATAAAGCATAGTGTACTACACTCCTGATTCTTCAATATAAGCTGCCAGTGCAAGATCAGAAATCTGTTTGAGCTTTCATATTTGAGTATATACACAAAATTAATTAGATCAAAGGTTTAGAGCAGTGGACAGGTAAGAACAGGCATTACAGAAGCTGTATGTAAGTTCACAAGATATGGTACAGAACAGAAAAGGAACATAACAGAACAAGTGGAGGGGGAGTCATGATGCTTAAGATGGGAAGGATGTTGGGGAGACCAGCAAATAGCAAGGGCAGTGGTCAGCAACCTTTTCGTGGTGGGAAACTGGAATGACCTGGCTCAGGTTGGAGGCATGCTGATGCTAGGCTACCACTTGCACTTTTCCCTGCTGCATAGGCATGGCACCGATGAAGCCTGCCACCACCTAACTCTGGGCCACTTAGCTGTGGCGCAGCCTCTGCAAAGCCCCCTGCCACCAAAATCCTACCAAAGTTCCCCAGGTCAATGGACCATATCTAATGGCTCCACAGGCAGCAGCTAGCTCACGGGCTATAGGTTGCTGACCCTAGCACAAGGGGATGGATGGGAATGCACCAGGAAGGGAAATGAAGGGATGAACAGAGAATATAACTGCAATCTGACCTCTTAGGATCATCTCTGACTAATTTTAATAGCCACTGCTCTAAGTTGCTCCCTGTTGGTTATCCAAATGGTGTGAGGCCTATTTAGTGAAAGCTGACTATAAAATGTATTTACAGTGAGCACTTTTAAGATGAGACTGATCCTACAATGCAGATAGTATATTTGGAGGAGGTGCAGGGGCGGAAACAGGATGCCAGTCACTCTCTGACTTTGACATTAAACAGAGGTACTCAAATCAATCGGTGAGAAGCTAATTATCATCAGAGGTAACCAAAACAGTGGGAGTCAGGTTTATTAATAAAGGAAGAATTGCTTATTCTGCAAGCACTCATAAAAACAGAAAGTGGAGTCCAATAGAGGACATCCCCTATGGCTGGCTGCTCTCACTATTATTTCAGTCACTTATTACAGCTATCTAGGTCTAACAGAACTTTCAAACATATAGCTTCTGGCTATAATTTGCTACCTATGGAGTGCACATGTGGTAACAATATATATGTGTACATGGGTGGTCTTCTACACCTATAAAAGCAGCTCTTCCAGCAAAGTTTTCAGCTCTCAGGGAGGAGGACACTGCACACATCTGGTGTTTCTACCTGTGATGAACAGCTTTAAACTCCAATCAAGGCTCCATAAGGGAAAACTTAGCAGCTCCTGTACTGTATGACCCGTAAGGGAAAACTTAGCAGCTCCTGTACTGTATGACCTGGGGACATGAATCACATGAATCAATGAAGCTACAATGGTAAAATAAGAAACAAGGACTGTAAATGAAGAGCAGAAACTGTATTATTGGAGAACATCACTCCTTAAATGAACGTTCAACTAAGCATGTGGCTTCTGAAAACTGTAATATGGGGGTCAATTTGGCCAGTGCACTGTAAGGTGTAAAAGTAGCTGGCCATGTAGTTAAAAAAAGAACACTGTTACAGTAAACAAATAGTTTGGGGGTGTCTAATGAGACATAGTAATAAAACAGGGTGATGGTGTTCAGTCAGTATACATAACAGAAATCATCATCAACTTCAGGAGCTCTTGGTATGCAACGTTCAGACTTAAAATCTAACAGAACAAATTAACTATTTTAACATACATAAGGCCAACAGAATAAACCCTGAAAAGGATCTGGCTCACTCTTGCAGCTGGAGATTTGGAAATATTTTTAATTGGAAATCAATATAGTTAAGCAATGTCTCTTGAATCTGTTTGTCCTACTAAGAACAATAGGCATTTTCTTTTGATTTAGTTCTTTCAGAGGCACTATTTTCCTCTCAGTTCATTCTTGGTACTTTTTTGAGCTGAAAAATGGAATGATAGTAATGGGATAAAAGTCCTGATACAATAGGAATATTTTAGTGCAACAATTTATTGCAGTAAAACACAGACTATATTGATAGTATTTATAATACCCAAACCATAAAATATGTCATATTAAAAAGATAAAACAATACTAGAAGGATTTGTAATAACACTTGAATGAGAGAGACAGCTTATTATATGGGTAATACATTTTGCCTTAGAAAAACGCTGAATACTTTTTTCATCATTAAAAATAGATCATCTTTCCTCAACAATGAAGAAGCCAATATGGCCAACACCTCAGGCAAAGTTACTTTTTTTTCCCTGCACTTTTTCCTTGCTTTTTTTTCTGTGCATCTGGGCTTTTCTTCTCTTGCTCTGTTCGAGGGGCTGTTTCTTCAGTAGCCAGGGCTTCTTGTTTTTTGAGCTCAGCCTCTAGTAACTTACTTCTGTATGCTTCCCGAGCACTGAGAACCCTGCCTCGTGCTTCATCTAAGGATTCCTATCCAAAAACAAATGAATGTTCATATGTACAATGGATTCACATACCCCTCTAAATATACCCACACTTCTGTTATTTTCCAAATTTATTATGGTTTTATAGGCATGAATAGAAGATCTCTCTTTTTGTCTGCTCTCCACTCATTCATTTCTCACAGTCCTTTCTTAGGGACAAAACTGATTGTTGGTCCCAGCTCCAGGACTGGTAGACACCCCAGTAGAGTCTGGAGTCCAGAACTGATAACCTGTAGGCCCCTGACTTTCAAACTGCTGGTGCAGGGGGGAGCCCAAGATCTTGATTACTTCTTATGTTCCAGCAAGTTGAAAGGGTATGATTTGAATTTGATTCCCAATCCCAAAATGTGTGCCTCCTGCAATGTGTGTGTGGCAGGGCAGGAGGCACAACAATTTTTGGGGCTGAGGATCAGATCCCATGGAGCCTTTAAATGAACACGTGCTAGGGGCCTGAGATATCTAAAAACTCTGTGAATAGCACACATGTTGGTAGAAACAGAATTCTGCTCTTAATGCTGGATGTAGGATCAGGCACTGGACTAGATGGGTTCCTGGTCCAATCCTATTTCTGTCACTGATATGCTCTATGATTTAACGTAGTCAGGATAAAAATTTCAAAAGTACTTTGCAGCACAAGTGGAGTTTTCAAACATGACTGAACAGCCTCAGTTGTAAGGAATTCTGATGAGAAAACTTTCCCCGCAACCACTCCATGTTCAGATACTGCATCTGTACACTGAGTCATTGTACTCGATCATCTCTGTAGAATCTCCAAGACCCATACAAAATGTTATATGAGCATGATTAGAGAGACCAAGATACTGAGAAGTAACTAAATGCATTTGAATTCTAAACAAGACATCAGAAAGGGGCCTGATTTTTAGGAAGTGCAGAGAAGATCTTTAAAGACCAGGCCACTTAGGGATGTCTTGAATTGGAAACCTAAATATTTAGACACACAAAATCCTTACTGATATTTGAAAATCTTGAAATGGATCAGGGAGTCAGACCTACAAGTTCCCCTTCACTTTTAACAGAGGGACCAGTGCCAGTCAGTCAGTGTGTCTGATTTATCTATTTATGCATTTGGGAGCTTTTATGAAAGAGAAATTTAAAATGACTGCAACAAATCAATTGCTCAGACATTTTCACTGGAGTTGGCTATCAAAAGTCCTGTTCTTACTGACTCCTAAAGATTTAGTCAATTTTGTATTTTTACCAGTTTCGTTTCTTAAATCAATTATATTCATCTTAGCTTTGACGTTTATCACTTATGCTGTCCCACCTGCTGAATGTATTATTTGTAGCTGGGTTCTATCCAAGTAAAATAATCCCAGTAGTGTGTTGGTTTGGCCTTATGCAGATTGCAGAAAATCTGCAGAATACCAATATTGTGTTCTTCAGCCTCTTTTCTGAAAATATGAGCAGTGATTGTCCTTTGTCACAAATATTCTAGTTTTTTTTATTATCAATACATATACTTACTTAAAATACTATATACTTCTTCAAAAATTGGGAGATGATTAATATTTATCTAAGCACTCACCTTTCTTTCACTTTGATTCATTTCCAAAGTGATTCATTTCACTTCATTTATTTCCAAAGTAATGCCATTTGAAAGTGATAGCTCAAAAGATACACCGAGTGTCATTCATACAATATGGTGTAACAATATTTTTCCAGAATCTTTAAGTTAAACCATAGACTAGTGAAATTCCAAGCTCATTAACTGCCTTTCTAATGAAGTCCTGACTATACAACTCAAAAGAATGGGGGGAGGGTATCTAGATTGGAAATCACAGTAAATATTACTGAAAATGTGAACTTACTTGTAGATGTTCATACATTTCAAGCATACGTTGTTTCAATAAAATGCGAGCTTTTTGGTCTTTTTCTCTCTGTTCCAGAACTTGTTTTCGAAGTTCCCTAAAATGATTGATTTCTTCTGCTTTACGCATTTCCTGCTGTTGAATGATAAACTCGTTTTTTAGCACAGGCTCAGGCATTGTTTTTCTGTAGGAAATACAAAGAATATTTGTCTCACTTCAGAGGCAGATCAGTATAGCTCTTAGGTGATTGAACACCTACATCCAATATATTTAACTTGTACATCCAAACACTATTATCCTGGCTAAGTATAATTAAGGAGGTGATTTTTGTTCTATGACCTTTTTAGAAATGACCATTGGGTGAGCGTCACAAAAGTAGGAAAATGTCTAGTTTTTTTTTAAGTTCAAACTTGGTAGTCCTCCAGGGAGAGTTAATTTGTCTTGATAAGTTTGAAAAAATATATTGAGCAACAAACACACTATACAGAACTGAAGACAGCACATAATCCTAGCAAAAAGAAAGCATTTGAGAAGACTGTGTGACATTTTCTGCTGTCTTCATTTAATTCATTTAATTATGCCAGTTTCCTCTTCAATTAAAGAGCATATTCAAGAAAGCATCCAGCATGTGTTTAAATCCTTTGGAAGTCAATTATGTTCTTAGATACTGTCCTGAATAGGAATGAACTTATACACTTGCTTCGCTGCTATCTTGTACTGAGGCCTTTGTGCAGTATATCAGATAAACAAATAACTAGACAGCACATTAAGACACTCCATAAAGCATTTGTTTATTACAGTGATAGATCTGGTTATTAAATTCATCATTAAACATACATGTTTGCTAAATATACTGCCTGAATGTTGTATTCCACAGACCTACTGCAAATTAACTAACCATGTTTATTCTTAATATTATGAAATACAGTGAAATATACTATCACCTCCCAAAATTCTTGCTTCTCGCACTGTGCGCTAATGAAATTCTTCTGTTGTTTGTTGAACTAAGAACAGTAATTGAAACAACATGTAGGAAGGAACAGATTTTGTAACAGAGAAAAGTCAGGGAGTTTATGGGGAAGGGCTAAATTTTGCCATCACATATACTAAGCATGGGATAACTACTAGGGCTATGTGAAGCTTTGGGAGTTGATTCAATTCAGAGGCGATTCGGCTGGATTTGCTGGCCGAATCTCCAAATCTGAATCAAATCAGAGGACTAATAAAAATGTCTGAATTGATCTGAAGCTCTCTGAACCTTCAGAAAACATTCGGAGAGCTTCGATGATTCGGGCAGTGCCCACGGACTGCACCAGGGAGCTGGAGCTGGACTTGGAGCTGGTAAGTAGGGGGTGGGGCAGGGGGCCATGGGGGACCCTCTGCCAGGCCCCATCCCCTGCCTGCTCCCCCAACCCCGCTGAGCATCCCCCGCCTGCTCCCCCA
>NW_005842724.1:367731-373702 GCF_000455745.1 Alligator sinensis | reverse complement strand
CCCCCCCCCAAAAACCCTCCAAACTCACCAGCTCCTGCAGTGGCCTTGGGGCTTTGTGGGGCTTGTGTAGAGCCCCCCACACACAGTGGGGGGCAGTGAGGTTCGTCCCCTGCTGGGCAGGAACTGGTAAGTCTGGGATTTATTTTTTCCTTAAAAGGCCAGAGGTGGGGCAGGTGGGGCAGCTATGGGGGTGCTGGGACAGCAGGGCGGGGGCTCAGGGGGCTCATGACAAAGCCCTCCACACAGCATGGGGCAGTGGAAGGCAGCAGGGATCGCCCCCAACAGGGCAGCACCCGGTGAGTCAGGGCTTTTTTTTTCAAAGTGCTGGGAGCTGGGGCAGGGCGGGGCAGCCATTGCCAGGCCGGGAGAGGAGGTGTGGGATGGGCCTGGGTGATTCGAGATTCAGAGATTTGGCACCAGCCAAATCTTGAAATCAGATTTGGCCGAATCAATTCGGGACAGTGATTCGAATCACTGAATCGAATTACTGTCCCCCGAACTGGCTGAATCCAAAGCGAATACTAGCCACTTCGCACAGGCTTAATAATTACTGACTTCAGTAGAGTTACTTTGGTTTCACAGCGTGAAAATGACATCTGAGGCTAGGTACAGACATTTGGAGAGGTTAGGGGGAAGTTAGACTGCATTAAAAATGGCCACCCGATATAACGTAATTCACTCAGGTGTGCACCTCACACTTAGACTGACCTAACTAGGGATCTAAGTGTGAACTGTACAGAAGTTCAGAAAGTTTAGATCAGTCTAAAAATGGCCAATCTGATCTAAGTTAACTCTACCTCAGATGCAGTTTAACTTAGATCAAGCCCAGCAAGACCAAACTAATTAAGCTTCTGTATAGTTCCCAACATAGCCCTGGGGCTGAGAAAGCCCAGCTGCTGGCCCCAGCCCTAGGGCTGTGCTTTTCCTACCTGCTCCCCTGGCACTGAGATATTTTTAGTTCCCCAGCCGCCTCCTTCAGATGAACAACCCTTATCTGCAGTCCAGCCAGCCCCCGCAAGCCTGCCAAACCCCCACCCCACAAGCTGTTCCTGGTGCTGGGAACTGATTGAAGTAAGTTGGGGTAGGGGGACACGCAGGCAGAAATGGGCGGGTAGGTTCATGAGCAGGGGCTATCCATCTAGGGGTGCGGGACCAGGTGCTAAAAATAGCCCCTACCCTGTAGGAGGGAGATAAAGAATCCCCCCACCCCCAAGGCGCACTGCAGATCCCACTAGTCCCCCCTGATCTCACCACACCCTCCAGGACCCCACCAACCCACCCCTCATAGACCTCACTAGCTACCTCCCCCACTTCAAGCCCCTTGTAGATGCTGCTTCTCCTCCTGATTCCACCAAGCCCTCCCAGTTCCCACCAACCCCCAGCTGTGGACCCCACTAACCTTCCCAATCCCCTCAAGCTTCCCTGCTAGCCCTCCCATCCTGATTCACTTTAGATTGTGTCCATTTTTAACTTAATCTAACCTCCGTGTCTGGGAAGCTTCCATTCCTCCAAACTCCTGCCTGTGATGGCATATGCATCGAAGGTCTGGGTGACCTGTCATGCATACACCATGATCTGGAAGGATCGACGGTTGCCAAGGACTCTCTCATGGTGCAACTTCCCCATAACTTCCCTGAATATCTGTATGTACCCTGAATGTGTCACAGCTTCTACAACTACTGTGAAAGGTACACTATGCTACAGAGTTATGGTTTGGGCAAGGTAAGTTAAAGAATAGTGATTAATGTCATACATATTGATACAAAATACTGTAGTATTTACTGTTCATACTTGAGAATGAGTTACAGTTGTGGAAACGATATAATACATTTCTGAAGTTTCATATAATAATTTTAACCATAATATTGCATTAACATTGCTTTTGTAGGTTACACTTACTGCAATTTACCTGAAATAGGGGGTAAGGTCTATAGGTTCCCATTCTTTTTGCTGAACTTGTGAGACTGG
Organism: Alligator sinensis; assembly: GCF_000455745.1. Lineage (NCBI taxonomy): Eukaryota > Metazoa > Chordata > Crocodylia > Alligatoridae > Alligator > Alligator sinensis. Next base: position 371,734 of record NW_005842724.1, on the reverse strand, counting down.
ATCAGCAGGTGCTGGTGATGATTTTTTTTCAGGCACAGGAGAAACTGCACCTGAAATAGAAACTTATCTGTTTTTTTTTTGGCAGGAGGGTTTTGTTTCATTTCCTTATAACATTGTTTCCTCCTCTTATTAAAGTTTGAGCAGGAGAACAATTGAGATTTAACTACTATTCCTAATAGTATCATTATAGACTCACAGAAATTGGAAAGTACCATACATGTATCCATTTGAGGCATAAACGTAGGAAAACCTATTTTATTCAGGAAGGATAATGAGTATAGGCATTTTAACAATTTATTATTTATCCCTAAAAGAGCTGAACACATGGCTTTTTACAGTGAGTCAGTGTACTCTTCAAACATCTCTCAATTAAATCGTGGATGAATAATTTTTGCTATGGCTAAAAAAAAGACATCTCTGGGAAGAGATGAAGTTAGGAAAACACCAGCCTCAAAGGGAAAAGTGTCCACTAATACTGAGGGTTATGACAGAAACAATTTTTCAAACCTTTACTATATTGGTAATGTTGAAAGAATGTCATAATACTGTAAGTAGTGAAGGCTCCAAAGCAAAAATCTAAGGCTAAAATAAATGTGGGATATAGTGAAGAAGAGGAGTCAAGACCAGTCAGATTTCAGTTTCACAGTTGATCCTTCTTGCACAGTCATGCAGCTCATTCCTAAGCCTGAGCACTCCCAACACGTGGGCTATTGAGATCTCAATTTGACCCCTCTCTAAATTAGTAAATTATGGTATTTTATGGTAAATTTAATTAGTTTCTAGACATAAGATATAATAATCATAGTTTTATAGAAACAATATCATTATCTGATTTATTACAGCAAGGAATGAAAAGATATTTTCTACAATCATAGAAAAATAGGTCTGGAAGAGATCGCAAGAAGTCATTCAGTTCAAACCCTTGTTCAAGTCAGAATCATCCCTGCCTAAACCATCCAATTCAAGTGTTTGTCTAACCTGCTCTTAAACACTTCCGGAGAGAGAGATTTCTTTGTTTCTGGGCAATCTGTTCCAGCGTTTAACCAGCTTTATGATAAGAAAGTTTTTTCTGAATACTAATCTAAATTTCTGTTATTGCAATTTAAGATGGTTATTTCTTGTCCTGTCCCTTTGAGCACAGAGATTAAACTATGAGCTAAAGAGTGCTCTGATGATTTTGGGAACTAGGAGATGCAGTTTCAGTTCTCTTGTGGGTGAGGTCTACTACTCACTGGGGAAATTCCCGAGCTAGTGGACTGAAAGGTGGAAGTTCCTTCATCTTTCTCCCCTTGCTAGTCATGTTTATTAGGGCTGTGTGAAGCTTCGGTCCCTGATTTGATTTGGCAGAGATTCGGTGGCCGAATCTCCAAATACGAATCGAATCAGGAGACCCTTTAATCTCCACGAATTGAATTGGAACCCTTTGAATTGATTTGAACTGATTTGGAGAGATTTGGAAAGGTTCAATGATTCGGACATAGACACAGCTTTTAATATTTTTTCTACATACCTCAAGGTACCAGGTAGCTCGTGAATACTGAGATGCTGGGGCAGATGGAGCATCCCACAGGAGTGTGGGGGGCTCCCCAGCGTGCTTGGCAGCAGACCCAGAAGTGGACCAGAAGCACTTCTGGTCCACTTGCAAGTCTACCAGGGAGCACGCTGGGCACTCCCCTCTCCTGCTTGGCGACTGGAGCCTTCTGGGTCAGGGCACCCAGAGTCCTCCTGTGGCTGATTGCCGAGCCAGGGGGAGGGTGAGGGCACGCAGGGAAGCCCCCCAGTGCACTCGGCAGTGGACCTAGAAGCAGATTGGAAGTACTTCCAGTCCGCTTCCAGGTTCATCACCGAACACACAGGGTGCCCCCGCGCTCCTGTGGGATGCTGCATCCACCCCAGCATTGCAGCATTCACGAGCCGCAGCTGGTACGTTGAGGTATGTAGAAAAAACATTTAAAGCTGTGTCTATGGCTGAGTCACTGATTCTCTGAAACAGCATTGAATCTTCAGGTTCAGATTTGGCCAAATCAAATTGGGGACAGTGATCCGAACCAACAAATCAAATCACTGTCCCCGATTTGGGCCGAATCTGAATCCAAATCGAACATGGCCTGTTTCGTTCAACCCTAGCGTTTATTCTGTGACTGTCATTTCAGTATTTACACTGTTACATGCATGCCTCGATGATTTTATTCCCCCAGGGCTCCTACAGAACCAGAGTGCAGCCTACTGAGCATACTCAGGGAGCAAGGGCAGGGAGAGCATAGCTATGTGGAATGAAAAGCTGCCACTGCATAATTCAAGATTGTAAGGTATATGTCCTACAACCTAAGCTAAAAGGAAATAAGAACTCCCAAATGTTTCATCTTAATTTGCAATGCAAGAAGTAGTTAGTGCAGTGGATGCATACAGAACAAGGTATATTGGAGTACATTTTCTGCTTTAAGTTCTGAAACATGGAATAAGAATTACTTAGCTGTTTGAAAATGCACTTGTGCTAATGGTTTCAGGAATGGGACAATTCTCACATGTGTTAGTCACAAATTCAAGTTTCAGCCACATTATAGTTACCAAAAGTTGTTACACTCAGTATTAGTCTATTGTGTTGTGGTCTCAGTATTGTTAATTGCTAAGAATAATGCAGCTGAAAAGTGAGACAATAAAAAGCCTTTCATCACAATTTCACCCATGTTGTAATTTCCATTTGAGGACAAGCACTGGTAGGAAATGCAAACTGAACTACCCCTAGAAATACTTCCAGTTAAATAAAATTGGATGATATTTATGGATGCTTGTGCCACTGCTGTACATGCTGTCCTGTTCCTTGGCCTTAGAACTTCATCTTCCAGAACTGTCAATCTGGTACTTTTCATAAGCAGTAGAATAAAAAGGGAAAATGAACATCAAGTGATATTAATGTCCTAGAACCTTCGTGAATATTTCAGCTTCTGTATTAATTTTTAATTTCTACAGCTATGACCTCTAACATCAAACTTTGAATCAAGAAAGAAAGCACTTCTGCACCAAACACATAAAATGAACTTCTGAAGTGTTTATTAGTCATTGAAATCAATGTTAAGATTACAATTCCAGTGCAGGGTTCTGACAAACTTTCCTCAATCAAAAGCAAGTTTCAAACTGCCAGAAGCAAGTTATGTCTGAGAGCATAACATCAGAATGATTCAAATATTTAAAAATCACTGAGGTTATCCACAAAGGCTAAATATCCCAGTCTGCATTGGTCAGAGCCATGTTCTCCAACTGATAAGCATTTAATGAGAAAGGCAGTTCATAATAGTCACTGCTGCAGTATTTAATCTCCATAGATCATGTACCTTCATTAAAACCTAAGGCATACGTGGGCTATATTGTGTTTACCTGAATACCACACAGACACACACACCTTTTCCCCAAAAATTAGCCCCCCAAAACTGGGGTGTGTTTTTGAAGTGGAGAAGCTGATTTTCTGCCTAGAACAGAAGCACCCTACTTTGATTCTTGCTCGCAGAAGCAGTGGCATTTTTATTCAGGGAGCTGTGGGAATCAATTGGCTTAATGGCTCCATGTTCTTCACTCCACAGGTGTTAATGATGGTCTCTCCTTTTAAATGTTCTTGATGTTCCAATAATCAAGTTCAAGCAATTTTGCTGCATTTTAGTTACTCCTGGTCTCTCTCCTCCTATTTCACAGCCTTACAGACTGTTCTTAGCTCTTTTCAAAATCACAGATCCACCTGTAGAGAACATTCTTCAGCAGCAGCTACAGTTTCAGCTTCTGGTAAGCAGGAAAGGTAGGGTGAGTTATGTACCATAACTCTGGAAAAATATTTTTCTGCATTCCGTGTTCCCCAAAACAAGGTGTTTGTCTTTCTTGAGGGCATGTGGGATGCAAGGAAAAACACTGCTTTAGGGCTCACACCTATTTTTAAGTGACTTATAGACTTTTAATTTCTATATAATATCTTCTCTAAGTATATATAAAATGGACACTCTTGCAGGGAAAAAGA
>NW_005842724.1:366949-367700 GCF_000455745.1 Alligator sinensis | reverse complement strand
GGAAAGAGATCTTGTTTGTCAGAAAAGTTAAACCAGTACCTCCTTCTCCTGGATCAGGAACAATGCTGTTAATTTCAGCTTCAGCTGCAGGCTCTGCTGAGCTTTTCAGTGTGTACTTATTAATAAACTGAATGCGCTCCTGAAAAGCCTAGAGGAAAAATAAAAAAACTCAGAATTTAGTTTAGATAACTTTAATTAGAGCTCTCCAGCCTACTTTAAAGACTCAAAGGAGCTTTACAGGGGCTTGAAAAGGGGTTTTTAGATACGGTAAGTCCTTATGAAAGACTGACATATGCTAAGCTTTATGCTTCCTGGCAGCTTTAATTGCATTGATCTACTAGGAACAATCTCTGACAAATGAACAGTGAGACACTGGAAAAATATAACTATGGAAGAGTGACTTCTGCCACAAATACATTCAAGGGGTCTTTGGAGCATGTTGTAAATATTTTTTCTTGAAGTAATAATAATCTGTCAGTATCAGACATGCAATTTCTCCACGTGCGTTTTAAAAACATCTGTTGCTTAGTTTTAACATATCATATTAATGGGAAATGAACCGATATTGCTATTTGTGGTATATATATTTTTAAGCTGTGTCAAGACCATCTTGAATGTATGGCTAGGAATTCCTAAGCAAGTCTGTGCCATAAGTGATTCAGTAAAATGAAGAATAGGCAACCCCATCTTCATAGTTTCATAGTAGCTAGGGTCAGGAGGGACCTGAACAGATCATCCAGCCTGACCCCCT
>NW_005842724.1:324018-366555 GCF_000455745.1 Alligator sinensis | reverse complement strand
CTTGAGATGCGCCTTTGGGTGCATGGCAAGGTATGGCTGGCCTTGCTGGCTGTGGTCTGGCATTGGCGGCTCATGTTCATCTTAATGATGCTTTGAACCTCAAGTGGGCAATTCCTTATCATTATACTCACTGCATTACAGATATATACAGGACATGCCACACAGAGATACTGATGCCATCTGTTTCCTCAGTAAACAACTTATCAATATCCCGTAGTTTATAACTCTGCCTGAGGCAGGAAACAAAACATTGTGATTTTTACACAGATCTGATCCTGGGTCACCTTCAGTAAGTTTGCAGAAACAAGCAGCCTTTTACAGAATGCCCTGCTGCCTTTTGTATCACAAGATAATGCAAGTTGGATCATTGCTTAAACTGACATAAGGCAGCTGTGACAAAACATTAGGTATTTCAACATAAATATATTTCCCCCTTCAGTTAAGCAATTATGGTTGTACTAGGAGCTTGTCAAAATGCCACTCATTGGCTGGCATGACTCCTCATCACTGGATCTGCAGGGTCTTCTCCTTGGATGTTCTTGCTGATGGAACCACAGTGGTCTACTTCTCATGACTCATTTTCTGGTTAGACTATATATATGGTCACATTCCTTCCAGAATATAATCCAACTGTTTTTAGCTCCTTTTTCCTTATGCTAAAACCCCTTGATTCTCATCACTTAATCAATTATACTTTAGGTATCTCCTGCTCCATCCGGCTCACAGCCCATCCACTGTGACTTCGCTTTCCCCATTCCAACTCTCTCTTGGAATAACCCAGGGTGGGATAGGGTGGTGGTGGGGATTACCATTTACCTCTTGGAGACTGTCAGTTCTGCATAAGCAGGACTCTTTACCAGAATGGGGGTGTCCATTCCTCTTCACCTCCTTGGGTCTCTTCTCTTCAGCCCTTACCCCTTTCCCTTGGCCTAACCTCAGCAGTTTATTTCCTCTCCATACCCTTCCTGGGTTCTAAACCTTTCCTCTCTGTCTGATCTTTCTTCTGCCATAGAGATCCACTCTTCTAGCAAGTAGTTGTAAAGATACCTGTCTACATCAGCCTAGCACTTGCCAGCTATTATAGCATAAGAAGTTTCCTTGGTTTTCCTGAACCTCTGAACTGCCAACACTTAAACAATATAAACAACTTTTCATTGACTTTAAGAAATAGCAGGACTAGAAATGCCACTCAATAATAGGTAACAATGACTTGAATGGAAATTTGATCTAGTGGTCTTATTAGTCTGCTTTACTTTGGGGCAAAAGTAAAAAAAAATCTCTAAAATTATATATATTTTTAGATTTAGCAAAATAATTAAAGTAATAATAATGAGATAATTTTAAATAACCCGCTGGTCTTTCCAGACTTTACCTGAGTAACTTTATGAAAGGGGGGTATATTCCTGCAACCGGGTCTTCATGGTTACAAGGGTCTGCACGTGTAGACCTGATTCCAGGCTAAAGTAATTGACAGGAAGCATCCCTTTACAGTTTCTCGCCCCCTCCTCACTCCTCACACCACAAGTGAAAGTCCCCGAGTACCCATCAGTACATAAATTTGTATTTAGCCAATATGTAGGCATCAAGTTATATCTTCTCTATGGCATTGCCTTGCCATGACACCAGCCACTGGAATTTTTTTAATGATGTAACTGTAACAGGATAAACTCCAAGTACCTTGACAGCTCTGCCTGGTTCTGCAGACTCCCATGCTTGTTTCATGGCTTTGATTTCATCTGCTCTTTCAGTATCTTTCTTCACTTCTAGTGTTTCAGTCTCACCCTGCTCACTCACTAAACGTAAGATCCAGTAAGGTTTGTTTGGATCAGCTTGCTAAAGGTGGAATGGAATAAAAGAAACCAATCAAATAGTCTAAATGCATTATCTTTTTTTAAAACTCATTTTTTGGTCTTTGTTTATTTTTCATGCACCCCAGAGTTCAGCTTTACTTTGATATGCTTTACACGTAAACAGCAATTGGCAGAAGAAGCCTCTTATGCTAAGGGCTGGAAGTGCCAGCCTGATGTGCACAGATATTTTCACAATTAGCAGGCAGCAGTTGCAAAGCAGATGGCTTGAATTAAATTAGTACAAAAAGTTTTCTTAATCCATTAGAAGCACATTTTAAACATAAATTGGTCTTGCTCAGACTTATCATAACAGTGAGATAAAGTAGGCAATCACTTTGGAAATGGATAGCATACATTTTCTGACTACAGACCAAATCACGCCACTTTGGTCCATGTGTAGTACTCTTGGAATAGACTCCGCTGCATTCACAGCAGTATATTATCTTTCTGTCTGGATCCTGCAAAGGACCCTCTGAGGCTCTCCCGGATCCAGACAGAGACAAGGATAGACTAACCTGGGCATTCTTCCTTTCCCAAGCTCAGCATGGTCCAGGGTAGAACTGTAACTTTGCCTGAGATTATATTACATTTCCATAGCCATGACTTGCACATGCAGAATCTCTGCCAGAAGAGTTTAATTGACGCTGTACTCACCACAGCTCAGGGTACGATGCCGGAAAGCCATATTAGCAGGGATTTGAACTGGGAGGAAGCCATGGATATATCTATGGGTTTATGTGCAGGTCTCACTGACTGTTTGGTAAAACCTACCATACAATTGGAGAGATGTTTATGCATAAAAAGCCCCATGGGCTAGGGACAGAAGTTACATATAAACCAATTTAAGTGATCAGAAACTGGTTTAAACTTGTAACAGAACATAAGTTTCGAAATAGCCGAAACTAGTTTAAGATAAACCTGGTTGCATGTAGTATCGGACTTAACTTATTTGGGTCAAACCAGTTTATGCATTTTTTGTCCCAGACCCCTTCCTGGTTTAAGTTAAATCAGAGTCCTCTAGCATCCCAGCATGCTCTGCAGCCCTGGGCTGGGCTGTGCTCTCTGCTCCAGAGAATAGGGCTGGCCATGCCCCTCTGCTCTCTAACCCAAGCAGTGGTATGGGCATGGCCAGAAGCTGGCCTGCCATGGCCCCCTGAGGTGAAGAGGGGAGGGGTAGTTTATTCTTCTCTCTCCTCGGGACCCCAGCCAGTGTCCGCCTGGCCAGGATATAGCAGCCCCTGTCAGGCATTTCCCACCCCCTTGCCCAAAGCCGCTGCAGGGAGGAGACAGGGGGGCATCACCAGCCAACTCCAGCAAATGGGAATGGAGTGGGGTTTAATTCCCTCCTCCCCTTTGTCCCACCCACATGGAGCTAGCCCAGGGCAGAGCCAGCTGAGCATGCAGCTGGGAAAGCAGCTCCTGCCTGGTAGCCCCTTCTACCTAGCCCTGGCCCCCACAGTGGTGCACACGGCACAGGCTCACCCCTTCAGACCTGAGCCCTGTTACTTGCAGCCACTGGCACTGAGTTTGGTGTGCCCTGTTCACTGTTCTCCTACCTGGTGGTGGGGGCGCAGCATAGTATACCAGGCGCCATCCCTGCAACTTCCTTGCTGCTGTTGCTGTCACCATCAGGGGTGCCCGCCCTGGCCATACTGGTACAGCGGCAGCGAAGCCGTAGGGGTAGCACCCCACTCTTGATATATGGGACCATGCTGCATCTTTGGCTCCCCCCCACCCACCCCACTGCCACCTGGGGCATGGCCAGATACCATCCTGGCATGACCCCATTAAGGAAAAGGGTGCAGGGAGCGGGTTAATTCCTCCCTCTATCCCCTCTCGCCCTGGGGACTGGGTTTGCCAGCCTCAGTCACTGCCTGTGCCACTCACCCGTAGCCAGGAAGGGAGGGGGTTGATTCCTCCCTTTGTCCCCTCTCCCCCTGGGGACCACAGCTGGGGTATGCCAGTCCTGGCCACCACCTTTGCCACTCACCCACAGCCAGGCAAACCCTGGCTGTGATCCCTGGGGTGGGGAGAGGGGAGAGAGGGAAGATTTAACTCCCTGTACCTTTCACCTTAATGGAGCAATGCCAGGATGACATCTGGCTGTGCCTCCGCCCCTACTGCTGGAGTGGCTAGTGGGGAACGACCCTAGCAGTATCCCCAGGTCATGGTGTCCCAGGGTCGCAAGCCTCTTCCCGGCGAGAAGGGCTGCACTGTGGGTGGGAGTGGAGTGGGCAGAGCTGCTGCAGACTGAGCAGGGTGAGTGGCAGCACGTAGGCTTGGAGGGATGGCCATAGCCCCTACCACACAGTGCACTGCTGCCACTTGCCCTATGCTGTCTGCAGCAGCTCTGCCTGACCTGCTCCTGCCTGCAGTGCAGTACCCTTGCCAGGAAGAGGCCTGTGCTCCTGGGATACCATGACTGGGGCTGCTGCCCTTTCAGGGTTACTCCCCCTTGTCACTCCAGCAGCAGGGCCAGGGGCAGGGGCATGGCCAGAGTCTGGTCAGCATGGCCCCCTTAGGCAAAGGGGGCAGAGAAGGGGTTTATTCCCCCCCTCCCTCTGGAGTCTGGCAAAGGGGGCAGGGAGAGGCTTATTCCGCCGCTCACCCCATGTAGGTACCAATCAGCAAAGGCACAGTCAGGGCTAGCAGACCCTGGCTGCGGTCCCTCAGGGGCAGAAGGGGTGGAGCAGGGAATAAACTCCCTCCCTGCCCCCTTTGCCTCAGGGGGCCATTCCAGCCAGTATCTGAACATGCACCCACCCCTGCTGCTGCAGAAGCAAGGTGGGAGCACCAGGCAGACCCCGGCTCCAGTCCATGTTGGTGGGACAGGGAGGGGGGAACTAAACTCTCTCCCTGGCCAGTTCACTTAAGTCTATTGCTGGGGCTGGCCATGCCTCCCTCCCACCCCCAGCATAGTTTCCCTGCAGCTGAGGGCATGCTCCAGCACCCCCCGGTTTCTAGTCTGAGCCACTGCAGGCATGTGCTTGCATTTCCTGAGTCAAAAGTGAATGTCTATTCACTTGAAAATTGGTTTAATCTATGCAGGTTACACTAACCTGCAAATATTTAATTAATTCAGGCTCTGGCTTTTTGAAAGTCTGTCCCTAGCCATGGAGACCTTTAGCCATTTCCTGTGGATTCTCTTGAAAAAGAGTAATCAACCTCTAAGAGTATATAGACAAATGGTTTGAGATGGATCTGATTGTCCTGGATTTTGACCTGTGTTGAAACAGGAGTGGCACAGCTATTTACACATGTAGCCCTTCCAGGATGCACTGCTGCTCCTCTGCCAGTAGGTGGCAAGGGACAGCATACAGCTTGAACGTCTTCCTGAAATGAGTCACAAAAACTTTATAGACATATATCATGCCCTGGGAAAAGGTGACAGTACATTTCATCCCACATATTTCACAGGTACATCAAGCAGGATAATGGGTATGTATGTCTGTAGAACGCCAGGAAAAAAGGCTTTTTCCCAGGAGAAATGCTAGGCCTATTAGAGGATGAATTAATACTGGTTTCCTATTTGTTCCATGTTAGTGTGTCTGCAATCTACAGAGGCCAATTAGACCTTTTAATAAGGACTGGGTACTAAAAATGGTTGATCTTTGCCTTTGCCCTTGGCTCTATTTTAATGACTTGGATCCTTGTTCATTTTGATTGTACAGAGTCTGATGCCACTTTTGATTGTAAATGGGCGGTAGCATCAATGAGGTTTATACAGTAACATGGCACTAAAATATGTTTTTGTTAGCATTAGTGATAAGACTTCAGGAATTTAGTGTTACCTGAGATTCAGGTCGAGAAGTAGGTGCTGTTTTATCTTTGCTAGACTTTTCTTTTTCTGCCTTTTCAGTTGCTTTATCTTTTGTTTTTCTGGTCGGTTTAGGAGTACTTGCAGATTTCTGGCCTTCAAAATTGTATGTATCCTGGTTTACTGCAAGAATAGGGTCTTCATGTTTCTCACCGTGTACTGTTCATATGTATATTCACGAGGGATGAGGAATTGCAAGACATCATGGTCAGTTGTGAACAAAGTCCCCCATATTATATGCAGGATGGAATAGGAAAACCATTCAACAATGTAGAAAGAAAAAGAAAAATGAGTTACTGAATTGGAAACATGAAACACTCAGTTATAGCATTCTTTGGCTGACCAAGGGGTTAAAAACATTAGGGAAGAATTACATTTTCAATTTAGCTTAAAAGTGGTCACATACTGATACCCTCATTTGCCTCATACAGTATTTTCCCTTGGGTTCAAATTGTGCATTTTCCATGAGCCCTGTATATTGCTGTACTGACCCAGCCTCAAAGCAGACTGTGACTCAGAAATCATAGCCTAACTCATGGGTTCTCCATGTACTACAAGTAGATATGCCAGCTGATGTACTAACAGAGTTGTATTGACCAGCCTGTTGGATGACTGGGGATAGAAAAGACAGAACTAATGCTTCATTTTTTCCAAAGCCCTTATTACCCCCCCAAGTATAAGGAATGGAAGAAGAAAATATAGCACAAAATAAAAAAAAAGGAAAAGGGAAAGGGTCAGGAACACATAGGCAGGCAAGTTTCTTTGGGTAGATGTGATATATTTTATTAGACCAACTGAGTAGTTGGAAAAAAGTTCTTTGCAAGCTTTTGGGCACAATCACCAGTCTTCAAGCATAGGAAGTCTCTGCTGTTTTGAGACTCCAAGGAATGGAAGAGATAAAGAAAAATAAAGAAATCTAAAAGAGAATGAGGCATTTATATATTGAAATAAATGGTGAACAATATCTCTAGGTGTACCAGAAAAGCAAAAGTTTGAGTTTGGAATATGAATATTATTGCCACTTAAAATTCCTTAAAACTTTAAAAAAATATGCTTAACGTCTTGATTTTGGTGCAATAGAGAAACAGGTGAGTCTATTTGGGAAATGAGGATTGGTGAGATTGTACAAGAAAAACATGACTGTTTTATAGCTCATCAGCATGTCCTGAAAAGACTGTCACTTGGCACTATTTGCAGTGTCCTTACTAGGGCTGTGTGAAATTCTGCCAAGTGTTTTGTTTTGAATTTGTTTCAATGCGCTTCGAGCTTGAAACAGCAAAATCGAAATGAAACAAAAAGCATCAAAAGAGCTTTGAAACAAAATGAGGGCACTCAAAAAGTTTTCAAAGTTTTGAAACATTTTGAGTTTCAAAGCAGGCCGGTAGTGGGAGGCAAGGAAGAGCTAGGGCTGTGCTCTGAGCGGCTCACAGCCCCATGGAGCTCAGCCTGGCAGGAAGCGCAGCCCTGGGTCTCCCCATCTTCTGCTGCCGGGCTGCGCTCCGATCAGCTCCACCAGCCCCATGGAGCTCAGCTCGGTGGCAGGAGGTGGGCAGAGCCGGTGCTGTGCTCCACCTCCTGCCACTGGGCTGAGTTCCATGGGGTTGTGAGCAGCCTCCTGTCCAGGGGCTCGCACCCCCAGGAGTGCTGTGGGGCTATGCTGGACTCCTCCCGGGGATGCAGGCCCCCGGACCTGAGCTCGGATGACAGGTTACCACTGCTACTTGGGGCCACTGGCACGATCTGTCTTCTCCTATGCTGGGTGCAGGCTGCACCCAACGCCAGTCCCAGGCAGCAGCCTCCTGTTATCCAGTGCAGATCTGAGGGCCTGCACCCATGGGAGGAGTCTGGCACAGCTCCGCAGCCCTCCTGCGGGGGTGATCCCCTGGATCTGCCCAGGGTGACAGGAGGCTGCTGCTGATGGCAAGTTTTGCTTTCAAGACTTTGAGGTGCAGTTTCTGAGAAACCTCTTCACCGTTCTCCTTGAAACTTTCATAGATTTCATAGACATTAGGGCTGGAAGGGACCTCGGAAGATCATCGAGCCCCCTGCCCAAAGGGCAGGAAGTCAGCTGGGGTCATAGGATCCCAGCAAGATAAGCATCCAGTTTGCTCTTGAAGGTGTTCAATGTAGGCGCTTGAACCACCTCCGGTGGCAGGCTGTTCCAGACCTTGGGGGCTAGGACAGTAAAGAAATTCTTCCTTAGAAGAATTTCTGCAACTAAAGATGCAAATAGGTACCTAAGCAGGTTTGGCACAGGCTAAAGAGTCCCAGGGCTCTCAGCCTGTCATCGTAGGGTCTGCTTCCCTGACCTCTGATCATGCGCGTGGCTCTTCTCTGGACTCTCTCAAGCTTCTCCACATCCTTTTTGAATTGTGGAGCCCAAAACTGGACACAGTACTCCAGCTGCGGCCTCACTAAGGCCGAGTACAGGGGGAGAATGACGTCCCGGGATTTGCTTGAGAAGCATTTATGGATGCAAGCCAGCGTTTTGGTCGCTTTACTAGCCGCCGCATCGCATTGCAGGCTCATGTTCATCTTGTGGTCAATGATGACCCCCAAGTCTCTTTCTTCCATAGTGCTAGCCAACGTAGCACTGCCGAGCTTATAAGGATGCTGCGGGTTTTTTTTCCCAAGGTGGAGAACCTTGCATTTATCGGCGTTGAACACCATCAGATTCTCGTCCGCCCACTTGCTGAGCCTGTCCAGGTCAGCCTGGATCACCTGCCTGTCTTCTGGTGTGGATGCTTTGCCCCAAAGTTTGGTGTCATCGGCGAACTTGGCCAGTCCGCTTCTGACTCCAGTGTCCACATAATTAATGAAGATGTTGAACAGTATGGGTCCAAGGACAGAGCCTTGGGGGACCCCACTGGTCACAGGACACCACGATGAGTGACTTCCATCAATTACTACCCTCTGGGTCCGACCCCGGAGCCAATTTTCCAGATTGTGGAGGACCCAAGGCGACAATTGGCCAGTTTCTCCAAGAAACAGCAGGTTTCATGCCCTCAGAAAGGGCTACCATCCCTGCAATTTACATCCAAATGAGACAAGATATGACAACATTTTAGGCATTTTCATGATTCCCCATTATAGCAAAATGTCAAAATGAGTTGAAGCAGCGAAAGCTTCGATGAAATGGGACAGTGCTTTGAGATAAAATGAAGTGATGAAACAAAACACTGTCCCTTCAAAGCAGTGAAACAGATGTCGAAACAAAATGGTGTTTTCCACAGCCCTAGTCCTTACTGCTGTTCTTATTCTCTTCTAGTGAGTAAAAACGACTGTGTAATAAGGCCCAGCCTAAGGTTACTGAAAGTCTATGGAAAGATGGGAGTTTTTCCATTGGCTTAAATGAGCTTTGGATAAGTGCTATATAGTGTCATTCTTGAGATTATTTAGAAACATGTAATAATAAATATAAAATGGAGAAATATACATTCTGTGTACACAATGATATGTTATTGTTATTATGTTGAAAAAAATATTTTTCTCATGCTATTTAAATAATAAATGATGGCACTGTAGTGCTAAACCTAAGTTGATTCAGAATCACTGAAGCATACATTAAGAAATGAAAGCAAAAATTAAAGAATTAACTGTAAATATTGAAGATAATAAAGTAACTCTAGAAGAAATGCTAATATAAAATAAATCTTGATGATACAAATTCAAATTACAATATTACTGCATAAATTACTTTCTATTTAATTTCATATTACCAGAACATATCTCCACAATAAATAAATTTGGTATATGTGCCCATTTCTGTGCATTATTCATTGTAAAGTTAAATTATTTGTATATAAAAAGTTTATTCATATGAATGGTCCAGAGACATGGCATTGTCATTAGCTAAACAATGCTTGTTACAGTCATCCATGTTACAGGATGTAGCTGATTTCTTTTTAACCTTCAGACCCATCATATTCTGAGTTGTAAGTATATGTACCAAGCAGGGGAACTTGTGTGAGGTGGTTTCCTCCATTCTGCAAGTGGAACACGTTACCTTGCATTTAGCATGTGCCAAGGAAGTCCACGTGGACAGATAGTATAAAGCAGCTAGTATGCTTTTAAATCCCACTGCAGCTTATTCTACAATACCTTTCTCATGTAGATCAGTTCTTAGACACTGCAAGGGATAGATAGGCTTCAGTAACATGGATTCTAACATGGATAGAAGTGTAACATGGATAGATGTGTAAACTGTAGAGAGCTTGTAGAACTCAACATATGACTTGACACATTTTTAAACAGCCACTCCCTACACTTTCAGGTATATTGAAAACTAACAGTGATCATCCCAGGCCAGATACATTGCTCCAGTTGTGTGCGGATGCTATGAAGCTAACTGAAATCATCTCTTGAGAACTGCCCCAGTGGGCACGTCTACACGTGCACATTAACTGACCAGTAACCGAAATTACAGCGCAGTATAGGTGCACATCTACATGTGCATGCCCATCCTGTGCAGTAAATATGGCAGCTTGCACCGACTTGAGCATAAATTTGATACCTGCATCATGCAGGTATCAAATTTAGACCCAATTAGTTACTATGCAGTAACGCACATGTAGATACCTTACTGGGCAGTAACACTGTGTGTGTGGACTGACTTGGGACTAACTCCAGGCAACTGCTCTGCTCCCCTGCATCGCCTCAGGGAGCGAGGAGGCACATGGCATCAGGGCTGGGGAGTGGAGTAGTTCCCTGGCGCCAGCAGAGCCTCATGCGGGGCAGGCAGCAGCTCCTCCCCGAGGTGAGGCAAAGCAGGGCTGGGGCTCCACACCCTCACATCACCTCAGGGAGCGAGGAGGTACATGGCATCAAGGCTGGGGAGTGGAGCAGTTCCACAGAACCGGCAAAGCCCACGCCAGCCCCCAGCCCTGCCTTGCCTCACCCTGGGGAGGAGCCGCTGCCTGCCCCATGTAAGACTCTGCCAGCTCTGGGGAATTGTTCCGAGGGCTCTGCCAGCTCCAGGGAACTGCTCCACTCTCCAGCCCTGATGCCATGTGCCTCCTCACTCCCCAAGGCGATGCGGGGGAGCAGAGCAGTTCCTTGGACCTGGTGGAGCCCACGGAGCAGTTCCCCAGAGCCAGTGGAGCCCCCATCCCCAGCCCCCATCCCTGTCCCCGTCTCTGTCTCCATCCCCACCTCACCTTGGGGAGGAGCCGCTGCCTGCCCTGCATGAGGAGTGAGGAGCTTACCTTTGGTAAGTGTCCCACGCTTTTCAGTTCTATCGACTGACTGTGTCTGGCCCATGTCCAGGCCACAGCATCAATTCTATCAATTCCTTGTGTCTAGCCCATGGCTGCCCCACAGCATTCCACTGTGCTGCTTTGGGCAGCAGTTAGCATGGAGAAGGGAGGTGGCCAAACACTGCCCGCTCCCACCTGGACACTTACTTTGGCACACTTACCGGCAGACCACACCATGCCGAAAGGGGGAGGCAGGACCAAAGTTGCGCGCTCACAGACCGAAGTGGCACGCTCACGACTGCTACTCCTTAGAGGAAACATTGGCTACATGACAGGGTTTTCAGCCCCAGTTCCTTCTACCTCTGTTCCATGAGACAGAGGGAAGAGAGGTAGAGGAGACTGGGGTGGAGCATCAGAATTCCCCACAGTGAGAGCTGCGGAGCCCCCACCGCCATCCCTCCCCCTCCAGAGATCTCCTCCACCTCCTCTTGTATCCTCTGGCTGGAGAGTTGCGGTTGCATTCAACTGTAAATTTTGAAATATTCCAGCTACAGAGCACCACAGAGCCTGTACACATGTACACATCTGACACATTTGCTTTCTGAAATGTTTCCAAGTGTGATTCACTTGGAAACATTTCAAAAGTTACTTCATTTGTACCCTATGGCAAATCTAAGTAGCTAATTAAGTGACAGACATTTTGTAGCCCTAGAGCTTGGACGTATGGAACCAATGAGAGTTTTGGCATAATGATAAAATGTTTCAGGAGTTACACTTACATTTAAGTTGCTTAGTCCTTTCCATTCACTTATTCAGTTGTATTGGGTGTACAAGCAAAGGAATTAAAACATGTCCACTCCTACACCGTTACTGTCCATGCACATGTTTTCATCTTGCAGTAAATGAAAGCTAAGCCACAGCAACCTGCTTCTTAGTGAAACATGGGAAATCTACTATGGATTAACCACAGTCTAAGTGGCATAGGGGCAATTACTGTGTAACAGCAAGGCATTATAAATTCTCCCTTTGGTTTATCACATGGTGATTAGTTTGTTTGCCTGTGCCCACAGACGTTAGACTAAAGAAGCTGTTATCATCATCCAAACACAGGCCAAAGGATCTTACCAAGTGATGCCTGAATCAAGCCTATACCTGCTTGCTGAGATGCACTTTATCTTTCAAAAAGACATCCAGTTTTGATTTCAAGTGATGGAGAAATGATCATACCCTTAGGTAGAACATACTTCTTCTGACTTATATTTGAGAAGCTCTTATGCTTCTCCTGTCTGCAGTTGACCATTGAGATCTGCCAAGAGATAAACCCTTCGGTAACAGAAGTGCCTTTTCTTTGTCCCATGAAATCCCATTCAGATTTAGGTGAGAGATTAAGTGTTAATTGCCATTCTTGGCAAGTTACTTAAATCAGTAAACATGGTGAGGCTTGGTTCACGCTGATGCCCATGGAGAGTAATTACAGATGAGTCAGGTGTAAGTAAAGGAACAGGAACAGAGCTGGGCTTGTCTGCTTTCCTTTATAAAGCTCCAGACTAGAGCATGGCCTCAGTGGCTCATTTATTCCCAACTCTGTGGAGCACCACATCAGACAGGAGATTTCTACACCTCCCAAGAGAATGTATAAGATAAAGGGAGAGTCCAGGACAGACCTTCAACAAAGACCCCTTACACTCACTAGTGGCACCAGCTAGTACCCATCTTTCTCCTGTGGGGGGTAACACGTAGGGTAGGAGCTCCCCTAACTCCATAAGCAATGGAGGGAGAGCTAGGGCAAGCTGGGTGTCCCTGAAGACCAGACCAAACTTCATGCCCACCAACCTGATGGAACCTGAAACCTAATCCCTAACCTATTCTGGAAAAAGCAACCTTGTATTATTGCCACTTAGTTATATTAAGCTGGTAGCTCTTGCAGTGACAAGCTGTACCACAGTGATGAAGTTTTGGGATTCAAATCCTACTGGAAAAAATTGTTACGTTTACGTATGACAAAAATTATTTTTACTGGTTTTTTTGTTTTTTGTGTTTCTTAAGTAGATAATCACTCAAAACTTACATTAAAACTTGAAGTTATTTAAGTTTCAAGCACTTGGAAATTAGAATATGATGAATGGACAGCTGTCTATTACTTTCCCTCCCCTGAGTATATGGATTATGCATTTCATGATCACATACTATTTTTTTTTCCATAGAACCCCTGCCTTCTTCATTGCACAGTATGGAAACACAGGGACAGAACTGAAGTTGTAGAGAATCAAAACTCTGGCATTTTCTACCTTTTGAATGCTTGATGCAGACACCTAAACAATGATCTTGTAATGTAGTTTACTTTGTGGAACAATGTATAGCATCATTAAAAATAAAAAAGCACTTCTAGTGATTTTAAGGGGAAGAAGAGAAACTCCAGCAAAAAATGGTAAATGAAACTAAAAAATTTGAGCAGGGTATTGGTTTTCAACTGCAACAGGATTACAGATACGGATACTGGAACTAGCTCCCCCAAGTCTAACTTTGATTTTGGGTTGAACACAAATCCTGTAACTGAAAACCTCTAAACTCTGAAAGATTATAAACCAAATTAATATTAATATTTAGGTTCATAAACCAAATTAAAAATTTAGTAGCTCAAACACATCACCTACAGGAGCACCATAGGTGGACATAATATTTTACAAACCACAACGTATTTCATATGCCAAAGAGCTCATTTCCATCTAAAACATCTGTAGAGTTATTTATGATCTACATGAGTAGATTTGTTTTAAAAACTCAGCAAATGCTAATGTTAATATAAAAAAGACAAATTAGCTCCTGTACAAAAATATACTGCAGGTGGCACTGTTGTCTTACATTAAGAAGTGCCATCAGGAAACAAGAAGGTTTGTTACAGGAATTTTCCATCTGGATCAATGCAACTCTTAAAATTCCAATCATGAGATGGTATCCTTTCAATTATGTACCCATATTGCTATATGTATGAATTGTGTCTAAAAATCAATCCTGGCTTTAAATGTGTATTGTGGTTTTCTAATTTTCTGGGGGAAAAAAAACTTAATTTGTTGTACCCCAAGGGAGCCCAAGATGGTGAAGCCCTGTGCCCAAACTGCTTTAATAATTATTTCACAATCAGAAAAATCTGTAATCATGTTTGCTGCCAAGTATTTCTAATGCAGTATTAACATAGCTTGTGCTATCTATTCTAAACTGTCCAGATCAAGTACTGCTATTAGTATTACCTTTGGTACAAGTAACAAATATTACCATTAACCTAATTTGTAGTACTTTATTATGTACCTTACTTTTAAGACAGACTAGGGGGCCTTTAAATTAGGCATTTTTTTTGTTTCAGTACAATGCAGTACTTTTGGATCCCTGCATAAACAGAATTTCAAGTGCAAACAGAATCCGATTAGTTTGGAAGACAGCTACTGTCAGGGACTAGAGAAATCTCTGTTAACCATTAAGCAAGGTCACATTATTCACCCATTTAAAATGTTCATACTAGGCCAAGTCAGGCAGCTATTACTCTCTTGTGTAGACTCAGTGACATCAGGCCAAATAATTCCTAATAATTTCTCTTAAAGATTCTGGACTGCCATGTGTCCTATCAAGGGTACTCTGGGGTGTTATGCAATCTTAGCACTGCTAAGTGTGCATACACAATTCCTGTTTGAGATTTCAAACAGGAATCCATAGTGCTAGAAATATTCTGACCTGTTGTTGTTTTTCTGAGTTTTTTGCAACAGGAGAATCACTTGATTATTTTTTTGTAGCCAAAATTGAGTGAAAACTAAGAACTGGCATTTTCCAAGTCTAACAAGGGATGCCTTGAGCTTGAATATGTTGAGAAGCACTACTCTGTGAGCTTGTTCTCAACCTTTTTAGAGTCAAGCAACCTCTTGGAAAAGGCCAGCTCTCAATTTTCACTCATTCTTTGGCTATGGAAAAACAACAGGGAAATTCTTCTGTTGCAAAGAATTAAGAAAGATCACACCAGCATAGAATGGTTTTAACACTGTGAATTCCTATTTGAAATATCTAGATTTATCTTGTCAATCATTTTTACACAAATAACAGTGCTAATGTTGCATGGCGCTCTGCATCATCCTTGAAAGGATCTCCTGGCATACCAGGCTGGCACAGCATGCTAGTTTAGAATCACTTCTCTGACTGAAATCAATAGCAGAACTCCTATTAACTTCAAAAGCATAGGATCAAACCCTGTCTGGAAACAGTATTTCAGAATCTAATTCTAGATTTAAAATATCCTTTCAAAGTCAGTTTTTTGAAGGGACGTGTGAAAAGAAAATTAGTCAACTAAGAAAGAGATTAAATTTTTTGTGAAAAATGTAGCAAATTACTGGGAAAGAATAAGGCATGTTTGGAAAATGTCAGTGTATACAAATAAACACGTCCAGCTGACATACATTTAAACTATTCACATAATTACTTAAAAACATTATTAAGCCACCAGCAAATTTAGCTGAGTAATTCTGGACAATTAGGGAGGATTCAAAAAGACAGAAAATCAAATGTGCTACTCAAAAAAGGAATGCTAATTCCAATTTCTGTTCCAAATAAAAATGAAACAATAAGAGAGAAAGGTGTAACTATTTAGGAAATAAGATAGATCCTGAGCAAAAAAGCATGAATTAATATATATATATATCTCAAACTTTGCTAAACGAACTTTATTTTGTGTATATGCACATATAAAACAAATTGCTAGATTATCCAATTGCAGTAGATGCTTAGATTTTAGTAAAGGGTCTCCCAGAACCTCCCTAAACTACATGGATTAAAAACTGACTGGAACTTAATGATTAATGATATATGAAAGTTTACAGAGTTTGGGAGAAGTGCCTTGTGGGGTGCTGTAGGAACTGGTGTTAAGTATGATTTTGTTGACCATCTTTATTAATGATCTGGAGAAAAGGTTTAAGGCACGTTGGTGACATTCATGGAAAAAAGTTGGCTAAACTCCTCCTCTTAGTACAGTCCCATTTGCTTCCCTTATTCCCTTCCCTCAAATTCTTGTCTTGAGTTTCATTATGGACCCCTACCAGTCTAGTTTACAGTGGCAATGGCAGCACTGGGTGAGTTCTTTCTTCCCTGCCCAATCCTACAGGTGTTTCCCACTAGCCCAGGAACAGGTTCAGGGAGAGGGAAATCTGCCTGTTGCTGCTGCTGTCCCTGGCTGAGCCTGGCATCCTGTGCAGCTCAGTTGGAGTAGGGCAGGAGCAGCTCTAGAGCTCCTTTTTCCTTCAGGGCAGTTGGGGACAGAGGCAGTGGCAGGCAAGGGAGGGTGTGAATGGGGTTGGGGGGTCCCAATAGCTCTGGAGAGAGACTCTTACCTGGTTTGGGAACTTTAAAAACGTCCCTGGCTGCTGTCTTGCAGCTTGGTCTGCCTGCCCTGTCGGGCACCTGTCTGCACTCTCCTTTACAAAATCCTGGATCTGCCCATGGACAGCCACAATAGTACCAGGGTAGTACTGGAGGATGAGGATGGAAAACAGACCCTCAGTTTAAGTCAAGAAAGGGAAAACACAGACTTGGGAGATAATACTTTTGCAGAGTAAAGGAGGGAAATGTATGAATAATTCCCTCACTGCACAGAGCTTTATACCAATGATTCCAGATTATATTTTGCCATTTGACCTGCCTTCCTCCACCCCATACCACGTTAGCCTGTCTTTCTGACATCCCCTATTGGCAGGGATCGGCAATGCTCCAGGATCACTGTGCTGAAATTACACAGGTTGGTCTGAGGCAGGCCAGCTCTTCCAAACTGGCCATCATTTCTCCTTGCCACTGGGCTGCTGCTGTTTGGGTGAAGCCCACAACCACCAAAGGCCCGTGACAGTGAAACACTACAGAAGCCCTGTCTTCACAGGCTGGATAGAAAAGCCCTAAGGGCCGTTGGTTACTAACCCATTATCTAAACTATAATATGGCTAAAATGGAACTCAAGATCTTTCTTTTAAAACCTATTTCTTCATTCTTTGTCACTGTTGAGAATGCCACCACCAATCAGATATATACATATATATATTTGCCTTTCCTCTTGATAATAGAGCTCCTTTTCTTTGGCTTTCAGTCTCTTCTTATTGTACACAATCTGGAGCTTCTAAGGTTATTGCTATATAATCTTGCTGTCTGAATCCCTGTGCTAACTCTCCATTCATTACCACATCTAACATTCTAGGCTCTTCATAGATCTATCCTTCCCTACATAGATGTTCTTGTCTGTCATCAAGTCATGCACTTCAGCTCCTCCATGCTGCCAGTGATCGTGGCCTTGGCTACCTGCTTGTCCACTCTGCTCTAATGCCTTTGTAATTTCTTTCCTTTTTTGAAGAAATACCTTCTCTGAGATGATCTAAAGCTGCTATTTTTCTTCTATTGGTTCCCTTCTCAAAGACCATTGCTGATATAGTCAGTGAAGTAATAGCAAAACTTTAATAGTATCTGCATGTATAAAACTTCATGCGTATCTATTATCAAATTGTATTTATTCAACTTTCTCCTCTACTTTCAACACTTTACTCATTCTCTTAGTATCAGGCCATGACCTTGACGCTGGGGCCTCAGCCTGCCTGATGCAGCCACATATCCCGGCCTGCCATCTCCCGAGCAGAGTGTTGAGGCAAACACAGGTGGCCAGAACCCTCCATCTAGGCCTAAACACACACCCCTGCCACCGGGGTGGCCAGCCAGGGTCAGCTGGCCCTTCACCACTTTCAACTGACCCGGAAGAGAGAGCATCCAAGGCAACAAGGCTCAACCTTGTATGTAGGAGGCTGTGCCATTGCCTTGTGTGACTACTGGCTCTCTGACAGATTCTCTGGATACCCGACCAAGCTTGCCCATGGACCCTGAGTTTGGCCTGACCCCTTGGGTCTCTGCCCAATGCTGGTTTGATCTCCTGGATACATGACCTGACTAGCATCCTGACCTCATTCCCTACACTGATTCTGCACACTTCCCTCAGATCCTGGTTGCTTCTTCTAACCCTGGGTGACCCCCAGACATTGCTGCCCACATCCTGGCATGACACTTAGATTGGGAAGCGCAGATTATTTCTGCTTCAATGTTACTACAATAGGGTTCTGATCCTGACTGAAGCCTCTGCTACTCCTTTAACAAAGACTTACAAAATAAGATGCAAATTGTAAAATTGTAAGGTTATGTGTCTGTGGAAACATCCACTAGAGGTAAAAGGTGGAAACCAGTAATGCTGCAAGAGGTCCACAAAACTAAGTGGGCATTTGCAGTGTGGAAGCAAAAAATGAAATTGCAGTCCTGGAATGCATAACAGGCATCACATGAAACACAGATTTAATAATCCTTATTTCAGGCCTGTCATATGACTTCACATGACAAAATGTTATACGGCATATGTTATAAGATGTTGCTAATGCAAAAATATTCAGAGCAGGGAAATAACAATTTTGAGGCTGGCGGGACTGATTTATAAGAATCAGAAAGCCAATTATGTTCCTTTTGTTTGAGCAGAAGATGATTAAGGGAGAATTTTGATACTAGATGATAAATACACGAAGGGTGTTAACACCACAAGGAGAAGAATTTTTTCAGGGTGGTGGAAGCGAATTCAGAGAAAGATCTGTGATGCAGAATAATCTTGCAAGAGTAGGAGAGATCATCATTAAATAGGAAGAGCTCTATTCTCCCCAGCACCACCTGAGGTGACGAGGAACAATGGCAATAAACTGATGGAGAATAGGTTTAGGTTAGAGATCAGGAGGCAATATTTTACACTTAGGGTCTGGAACCAACTTCCTAGGGAAGTGGTCCTCACCCCTACCTTGGGCAAATTCAAAAAGAGGTTAGATGATCACCTGTCTGGGGTCTTGTGAACCCAGCTCATTTCTGCCTGTGGCAGGGGGTCAGGCTAGATGATCTGTTCAGGTCCCTCCTGACCCTAACTATTATGAAACTATGAAACTATAAGCAGGGGGAGGAAATATTTGAGAAACTGGCATAGCTCAAAGTTCTTAAGAGTACTGAAAAACCAAACCAAACCTAAATACTATAAGATTACTTCTAAACTTGTTCTATTGTTTCAAAGACATTTTGGGGGAATTTCTGAAATATTATAATAATATATTTAATGCTTTAAGATAACAGAATTTTCCAGTCACAAAAAGGAAGGATTCAGATGAGAGAAATTTGTGTGAAAAACTTCTCCCCAGTAGATTAAATCCCAGGTGGATTTCAAGGTGTAGAGAAAAATCTACATTTAATTTTCAGTGGCTCTTTAAACTTAATACTTTGGAGCTGCTTCTGAAGTGTCACTATTGCAAGGTGCATTTTACAACACTTGTACTTTATTTACTGATTTTATTAGCACATGACCTGTCCAGTGCTATAAAATGAGATCTCCATAGAATTCACTCTAAGCAAGCAGTTCTTGATTGTTTTAGATCAAGAAGCACCCCTTCGTTCAACTTAAGGCATTCTCTGCGAAATACCAGATCTTAGCTTTCACTCAGTTTTTGACCATGGGAACACCTGTCCCCCTCTCCCCCCCCCTGTTTAAAAACAGCAAAACAAAACCAAACCTAGAGCAATTCTTCAGTTGAGAAGAACTCAAAGACCACAACAGGTCAGAATGCTTTTGACACCATGGATTCCTATTTGAAATCTCTGGGTTTATTTTCTGAATCATTTGTAGGTCTTTGCACATTTAACAATGCTAATATTGTGCAACACGCCACAGCACCTTTAAAAGTATCTTGTGTCATCCCAGGGTGCCCTGACACCATGGTTGAGAATTACTGCTCTAAGCAAACATTTAATCAGTTGAATGATACTTTATATGTATATTGAACCATTTTTCTAAACACCATGTTTAGGTCTAGACTGGTTTGGTGACAGAAAACGACATGACTCACAACACACTGAAACAGATTTGCTCAGTCCAATAATATGAAATGTTAAATATAGGCTCAAGTAAGCTTTTACCTACAGTAAGCCAGGATCACCACAGCTGGCATAGGCAGGTGGGAACTGTGCCTCTCTGCACTATTCTGCACCAGCACGCTGGGAAGGCTCATGTGGAAGATGACAGACTAAGTGTCACTGTCATAAGATTCTGTGAGCTAGCTTACGTCTTGGTTACACCTCTTATTTATAAACAATATCTATTTGGGATGTACATGGGATACCTGCAGGTGAAATTAAAGATGATGTGGGCTCTGAATGCTCTTACATTGCTGTGGGGATGCTCTGCACCAGTAGAAATCAGCCTGGATTTTGCAGTCAATTGCTGAATATTTAAATTTACACCAAATGCACCAAATTGTGAAGCAGGGAGATGAACCTCAGAGCCTGTTTCTTAATTCTAATGTTACCCATCATATCTACCTGTAATGGTGAGAGATGCACATGCAGACAGAAGTGAACATCAATATTTCTTTATTTAGGATCACTTACTAGTGAACTACCAAAAGATCAAAACAATCAATCTTCATTTGGCCACTTCTAGGAATACACTACATATTGTGATACAGCTTAGCTAGCATTTTAGTTTGTGGAAACATGGTGAATCAGTGGTTACACACTTTAGGGTACATGGTTTAGCAATTAATACTCCTTGGGCACGTCTACACATGCAATTAATGCAGCTCAATAAACTTTGGCACAGATCATGCTGCAATTTATCCCTCCCAGGTGTCATGCTTACATTTGCTCCTGGGAACACAGCATGTTTAGTTGGGGTGGAGCAACGCCATGGCTGGCATGGGGCCTAGGGGATTAGCCTGCCAGCCCGGGGCTACTCTGACTCAGCTCAACATGCTGCAGAGGGGCTGGCTGAGGCATGAGAGTACTCCAGTGTGGGGCTAGCCAGCAGGTAGCCCCACAATGAAACACCTTCATGCCCTAGGCAGCCCAGTCAGCGTTTACATGTGCACTGAGGCAAAGTAAGTAACTCAGCCATAGGATGGTACTTGTGTCTGGCAGTGCTATCCTACAGCAGAGTTAATTAGTCAACTCTGCAGTAAATGTCTTATGTAGATGGGCCCTTTGAAACTTACAGAGGCTTTTACAGATAGATTTGACTATGGTAAGAATTTAAGATCTGACTTATTTTTAAGAATGTCTTGCTAAACTATGCTAAGTCAGAATGGACCTAATGTTGCCTGTTAAGGGAAATGATGATGTGCACCTGTACTGTCCTATGAGGAGGCAAAACATGTCACTGAGATCTCAGTTACCCAGGAACATATACCCACCACTGGAGTACTTCAAGGAGTGCAGGCTACTCCTGCCTTGAATCCCAATCCAGCTCCATAGGTTGCTTTATGTGACCTGACATTGCCAAAGCTGTGGCATAGACTCCTTTCCTTCTTTACCCTCCTGCAACTCTACCACAATTCCCCAAGAAACCAGGGTCTGAAAAGTTCATGCAGTCTCCTGAGTATACAGCCTGCAATTCCATCTGCCAGATTCCTATCAATTCAAACTATGTTGCTGTCCTCCAGCATCCCAGCCTCCTTTGCAGCCCCCCTGCAATGTTTCCCCTATGCAAGGAGGCACGCTTTCTCTTGGCCAGTGCTTGGCTGCTCCAGCTGAGCGACTAGAGGGCCCTGCTCCCAAGCTCTTACAGAATTAAGCCACCACAGACCCTCTCCCCAGCCCCACCATCTGCCATCTGTCAGCCACAGGCAGGCAGTGGGAGGAGGAGGCAGGATGGAGGCGTTTGTGTCCTGTGCACGAGCCCCAAGACCTAAGCCCCCGTGTTCCTGCACTGTGCCCCTGCATTGTATCATAAAGCACTCCACAATGTACACACACACCTGGCACTGAGCCAAGGAAAAACCCTGGTACTCTCACACAGGTCCCTGGAGCCTGACCCTGGCTCCTCACTTCAGAGGCCAGAGACAGGCACCCTGCTACCAGGACCACAGTATGGACCCTCTTCCCTCCCTCACAGGCAGGAGCTGGTGCAGGCAGCTCACTTTTGATGGGCTGGGGTGGTAGAGAGCAGAACATGGGGGCTGAACCTGCATGGACAAAACCTCTGCAGCTTGGCCTCTGCCAGTGGGTACCCAGGCCATGGGTATCTGGAGTGCTGCAAGGCTTTTTTGGCTTGCTGTTCCTGGGACCTGGAGTACTAGGGTGCAGGGATGTGGGGGCATGCTAGTCAGGGGTGGCCTGGGCACTCAGCAGTCTCCAGAAGACTGGTAAGCCTGCATGGCCTGCTGAGAGGTGTGCAGGACTGCCTCCAACCTGCAGGCCTTGGCTACTGCAGGCAGCCTGTGTGGCTCTCACCAATAGGTGAACATATGCTCTGTTTGCTACCCATCTAATCTAGGCCACTTACAGAAAACCATGCAACTTAGATCGATTTTGCCACAGGCTTTTTGAACGTCTGTACCTAGCCCAGATGTCATCACGGACGTTCTCTTTCCTAGGGAGAATAAAGCATGTTCAGGGAAGGGAACTATAATGGAGCTGACTGATGGGATGCAATCCCATTCTTAAACTCATGACCAAGGTACAAGGCAGCCCAGTAGCTCCTCTGTAGCACAGACACTACTTTATTCTCTGGCCTGTGACAGAAGCCAACGTTCTGTGGCTGCAGGCTGTATAGCTGTGGAACCATAGGTCATCCCTCATCCTTAGACTCTGTATGTGGAACTTCTGTAGCCCGTAAGATGCCTGCTGAATTGCATTCAGTGTGACATATTTCTAGATTTCGAAAGCTTAAAGTGACCTCTCCTAAAAGAGAAATGAACAGTTTACTTTTGGTTTGAAAATTATATCCCACAACAATAGAATCAGACAACAGTAGTGGAAAGCCGTTACATAAACCTGAAAGCAGTTACAGAGTTGAAACAAAGAGAATAAATATGGCTCCAAAACCAATTATAAACACAGGTTAGAGACTACATCTTCACATAGATTAGTGCCATTAAAACAAAAATCACTGTTATAACCAGAAGTGGGAGCCTTTTTTGTGTATGTAGGAGTGCCTGTTGTATATCATTTAGTTATCAGAAGCTTTCAGATTATTTCACCTTAAAAGACAAGAGACACTCATAAATAATCTATCAGCACATACACACTGAGCAGGCTGCCAAAATGTTTCACTACCAGTTTCTTTAAGCAATAACTGCAATATATAAATTGCTAACTAGATGTCAGGTTGGGTAAAAGTAGTAGTAAAACTAGGAATTTTTTGCCTGACTTCCAAGCCATTTCCTGAGTGTAGTAGTTGCTTCTAACTCTGACACTCTTTGTTTTAACTTTATATCTCTATTCAAACACTTAACGAGGCATCTTTATGAGAACATAAGGAATAATATAATTTGGTCTTTCTTCATTTTGGTCATTTGTCCTTATGACCTTCTTTAGCCCTCATTCTGCCACAGAGTTAAAAGAAATAATGGACATATCCTCACAGTTTCCAAGCTTTAAGCCATCCAAATACAAAGATAAGCTAATGCCAGGCATTCTGAATAGAGATACTGTAATGTCATGTTTGGAAGGTAGCATGGATACAGTGAGTATTAAAATTTTTCAAAACTGGAAAACTTTCAGTCAACACTTTTACATTGGTTTATCTGTTTGCTTGTTTTATTTACAAACAGCCCCTGTAACGATGTGGATTGAATATTCTGGAGAAAAAATAAAACACTAAAAAATGCATTCTCGGGCTCAATGTGTACCATATAGAGTAGAGACAGACATTATACATAAAGCGGTTTAAGTGATCAGAAACTGGTTTAAACCTGTAACAGAACATAAGTTCAGTGTACATAAACCAATTTCAAAATGGCCGAAATTGGCTTGAGATAAACCTTGTTGATTGTAGTATTGTCTTAAATGATTGAGCTCAAACCGGTTTATGCAATGTCTGTCCCAGGCCCCTTCTTGATTTAAGTTAAACCAGAGTCCCCCAGCATCCCAGCATGCTCTCTGGGCTGGGCTCTCTGCTCCAGTAGGCCTGGGCCACCCTCCGCTCCCCAGCTGGAGCAGGGAAAGGCAGGGGTGCAGGTCTGGCCTGATGCTGGCCCCAGAAGGGAACAAGGGAAAAGTTTATTCCCCCCCTCCCACCCCTGTCCCACCAGCATGGACCTGCACTTCTCTGTGCTGGATGCTCCAGCTGTGGGGGCATGTCCAGCCCTGGAAGTATCCTTGGCTGAGCTGGCCAGAGAGGGGTTTAATTCACTACTTCCTGTCCCACCGGCAGGGACCTGACCCAGGTCTGCCGGGTGCTCCCCGTTGCTGCTGCAGCTGCAGGGCTGGGCATAGCCAGACACTGGGTGGCATGGCCCCCTGAGGAAGAGGGGGCAGGGAGAGGGGTTATTCCCCACTCTACTCCACTGCCCCTGGTGCACCACAGCTGAGTCTGCCTGCCCCAACCACCATCCTTGCTTGCCCCCTGCTTGGGGCAAGCAGAGGAATAAACACCCTGCTACTCCCTCTGCTGGATGTCGGTGAGAGGGGGAATAACCTTCCTTCCCTGCCACATACCTAAGGGGCCTTTCCAGCTGGCCTCTGGCCACACCCCGCCCTGCTGCTGCATAGATGAGGGGGCAGGGCTCTTGATGCGGGCAGCAGCCCCTGTTACAGTGTCTGGGGAGCAGAAGCCTCTTCCCAGTGGGGGCGCCATGCTATGGGGCAAGCAGAGCTGTGGCGGACAGAGCCCTACAAGCTGCTGCCACCACCATGGTCTGCAGCAGCTTTCCCTGTTCCACAGTGCCCCACCCCCCCTGGCTGGGAAGGGGCTTGCGCTCCCCAACACCACAACAGGGGCTGCTCCCCACATGGTCACACCCCCAGCAGGGACCCTTAAGCAGAGGGACAGGGAACAGAGTTATTCCCACCTCTGCCCCCCCCGGAACCGCTGCAGGGTCTGTCCGCCCTGACTGCTGCTGCCACTCTCTCTGTGCCTGGGGCAAGCAGTGGAATAAGTCCCCACTTTCCCCTTCCACCGGAGGGGGCTTATTCTACCACTTGCCCTGGACACACAGCAAGTGGCTGTGGTGGTGGCAGTCAGTGCCTGCAGACCCTGCTGCAGTGCCTCGGGGGCAGAGCGGGGAATAAACCCATTCTCTGCCCCACATCTAACGGACCCTGCCAGCCTGGCTCTGGCCACACCCCTTCCCCCCACCCGGCTGCTGGAATGGTGACGGGGGAGCGACCGTGACAGGGGCAGCAGCCCCTGTCATAGTGTTGGGGAGTGTGAGCCCCTTCCTAATGGGGGGCCACGTTGAGAAGTGGGGAATGTTGCTGCGGACCGCAGTGGTTGCAGTGGCTTGGAGGACTCTCACCCTGTCTGAGCCCCAGTGCTCCTGCACACAGTCTGCTGCAGCTCTGCTCAACCGGCAGCACGCACCCCCGCCAGGAAGAAGTTTGCACTCCCTGGACACTGTGACAGGGGCTGCTGCCCCAATCAAGAACTCTGCCCCCTCACCAATGCAGCGGAGGGGTTGGGGCACAGCCAGAGGCTGGCTGTCAGAGTCCCTTAGGTGGGGGCAGGGAGAGGTGTTATTCCTCCTCCCTCCAGCATCCAGTGGAGTGGGCAGCAGGGGGGTTATTCTGCCGCTTTCCCCAAGCAGGGATCGAACAGCAGCGGCAGTTCGGGCAGGCAGACTTGGTTGTGGTTCCCCAGGGGCAGTTGGGGTAGAGAGGTGAATAACCCCCTCTTTGCCCCCTCTGCCTCAGGGTGCCATATACCTTCCGAGTCAGATGCTGCCTATGTTTTATACATTTTTTCTGTTCCTAGGAGAGTTAATCTAGGCACATTTATATCAAAGCCATAATACTGAACCATATTATATTAGCTTTTCACAACAAAGTGAAATAAGGCCTGAATTTTATATGAAACGCAAGATATTGGAAAACACATCTGAAGCAAACTATAACTAAATCAAGAAACAGTTGCCTTTACTTCTGGGGAAAAGAATGGAGGGCAGTACAACATACAAAGAGAAAAAAGAAATACACCAAAATCAGAAGGTGGGACTGATACCAACAAAAAAGCTAGTATGATGGGATATGTGTCATTTTACCTGTTGCTGTAATTCTTAAGTCATGAACATTTCTGAATAAAGCCAAGTCTAATTTTCATATCTCCATAGGCATGTCTACATGTTCAATTCATGTGGAGTTTATTGCTCCCAAGTGGGACGACTGAACCTGCACCTGGAAGCAACAGGTTCCGGAGATTATTGCTATTTGAGTTTATTGTGGGACTGGAGCTTATTGTGGGACCACAGCACGTTGATCCGCGTCAGGGCAGCCCCGGTTGAAAGGGGACGTGGGGGAAAGTCAGCCTACCAGCCCGGTGCTGCTCCATCCCAGCTCAACCTGCTGCAGAGGGGCTGGCTGGGGCATAAGAGTAATTCAGTGAGGGGCTAGCTGGCAGACAGCCCCCTCAATTAAATGCCCTCATGACCCAGCCAGCCGGGGCAGTGTCTACATGTGCACTGCTGGAGTTTTTTAGTCCACAGCAGGATAGTACTTGTATTTACACGTACTATCCAGCTATGGAGTAAATCAGTTTACTCTAGCCTAACAGGGGTGCACGTGTAGACACTGAGATGTTTACTGTGCAGCTAATTAGTCTACTGCACAGTAAACGTTTTTTGTAGATGCACCCATGAGACTCCAATGTAATTTTTGCACAATATGGCTTAATGTTTTCAAATGACTGATCAGCTGTCAGATGCAGTTATAAAATCATGCAATTACATTTTTGACTTTGCAAGTCAGAGAGCAAAGAGTAATGTAATATGGTATATAGTAAGCAAGTAAATCTAAGAAAAATACGGTAATGAAATTATACAATCTGGGATATGTCATTTAGCCTGTTTTGATGTTGCTGTATTTATTCATTTATTTTTATATTCTGTACATGATAAATAATAAAGATAAAAATGTTTTGGATTGAGATTTGGCTTTCTTATAGGAAGTTATTCATTTTGCGATCTAAAACTGAATTAGGGCTAAGAATGCCTTTTAAACTTTGGATTTCCTTGGACCACAACTTGCCTGTAGAAAGAAAATGTTTTGTAATTTTCAGTTTAGCAGCATTTATCTAATGACCATCCTTTCTTTGCTATTGAAATTGTGAACATGTATGATGCTGTTATTGAAAGTCAATGATACAAATTACATTAATAGCTTATTTTTTTACTGAATAAAGACGAACATAACATTTTTATGACAAAACAACATAATATTCTTTATAACACAAACCTGTATACTCCATCATCTGGATGTTGAGTGACATACCTTTGATTTCATTTTTCTCCATTTCTTTCAGTGTCTGAACAAATGCCAACTGACTCTCAGTAAGTGGCCAACTGTCATACAACACCAGTGCTTGTATAATGTACTTGTGAGACTGTGAAACCAAATGTAATGTGTTAAAATATTGATGACATGAATAGGCATTACATTAATCATCCAAAATTCCTGCAGTCCAGTAAACTATTGAATATTGAATACAGCAAGTAGAACAATCAATTAATTTACAAACTTCCGTGTGTTACATTATTCATGAAAATTCAAAAGTAGTCTCATGTAACATTTTCCTGAGCATATGGTGTGCAAAGACAAAGACTTCTTTTATTTAACATAAAACTTCAAGCTCTCAATATCCTACTGATCTTTCAGCACTAATGCTAAGGCACATGATGTAAGCTGTGCTAGAGAAATGAGACCAGTACATTATGCTATTCATTATTTACAATGAATAGGAAATTATTCTAATAACATTTCTTACTTTGTTCATCTTCTAAAGTTAGCTCTGTGGTTAAGGAACTACCACTGCAAATAGGTATGAGTCATTACCTGTGCAATTAAAATTATTTTCTTTTAATATATATTTATTTAAATGAAACATCATTATCAAGAAAAAATCAAATTAAACTACTAGGGAATACATTTGAGGCAGACAAACCAAGGACAGTCAGAGAACAGGAGCAAGACCAAATTATCTGTCTACTAATTTGCAGATGATATCAAGTGATTATGCATTTAGCATTAGACAGTCATTGGGTGAGACCAGAAATAATCCTGAGATAAAAGACCAGTTACCCAGGGCTGCCCCTCTCCCAGCTGAATGCCCTAACCCCTAGGCAACAGAGGCAGGCTCCCTCTTGCTTGCTCTTCTTCTGCTTTCAGTACTCTCACATTCCTTTCTGAACAATAGCCCAGCATCAACAGGAAGGTACCTCCGCTCAGCTTCTTTTATAGTTCTGTGGTTAAGGCAATCTTCTGGGAAGTAAGAGATGGGGGCTTGCATCTCCTCTGGCTGCAGGGGGGTTGGAGTAAAACCCAGATCTCACACTTCCTGGGAGAGCGCTCTAATACTAGGCTATTATATAAAAAAGGTAGATGGTACCTTCACCACTTCCCCTTAAAGGAGGACTCAGCACTCTCTATATTGAGAGATTGAGACAGAAATGCTAAGCCTGGAGAGGGGAATTAAGATTGTCAGCTCTTGATTGTCACTCGCAACCTGGGCTCTGTGACTAACTCTTCAGAGGTAATCTTCAGAGAAGCAGGATTGCTACGGCCCCCATGACCCCAGGTTAGGTTGCCGGAGCCAGAACAGTTGCTGACCCCAGCCTCCCCTACCCCACCCAGGGTAATGTGTCATACACCAGAGGGTGAGTGGCATTGACATTCCCCAGAGACAAGTAGCAGTGGCACAAGGTGTGCTGCTGCTTCTCGTCCCCAGGGAAACAAACAGCCATGCTCATGTGGACACAGCCTCGGATTTAAGTGCAGAAAAATATCTTTAATTCTTTTATACAGGGTTAAATAGCCCCAGATTCAAGAAGAAATCTATAACAGATGTGTGTCAGGAACTGGAATGTATAACCTCTGCTAGAAAACATGAGCAAGTCTTCTGCTCTCTCCTTTACTCAAGCTACAAGGACCTCCAAAAAAGACCATAATAACCTGGTGAGCAAAAATCAAGGGCTCACCTCTCACATTCCATTGGACTAGATTTATAATAGAAGAAAAGGTTCTACTTTGCTGTTAGTAGAACCACAAGGGGTTTAATTTTTTTCTGAATTTGCCCACTGATACCTCCCAGATAGGCTCATTCCTTCGGGTGCTAAAGAATACTTGGGAATGGCAGGAAGAAGTCTCTCTACACTTAACAACAGCGGTGTTTACAACCGGGAATATTCCAAGTTCCCTTGCTCAGAGAGAATCATTACACATACTCCCAAATCCCTGTTAGCTCTCTGCTCTACAAAAACCTGAGAAAAAGAATATCAGCTCCTTCCGATCACATCCCTCTGATTAGAGTTCCACATTATCCACATTATCCTACATACATGGCTTTTCATTCCATCCAGGAAGAGCACACACCAACTGCTGAAACTTCCTTAGCTTGACGAAGGGTTTTTGAACCCGAAAGCTTGCTTAATAACTTTTCTCCAACTATTTGGGTTGGTCTAATAAAAGATATCAAATTCACCCAAGGAATCTTGTCTGGAAGCATGTGTAAAAATGCCATAAGATACCCAAAGGCAAATCTGGTTCTAGTAGAAACTTATTGCTCTGTCTTGACTTCTGTTGGCCATAGTGTCTGGAGACAAAAGACCTGAAGATGGTCAAAGGTGCTTCTCTAGTAAAACCAGTTATGTTGGTAAAAAAAAAAAAAAAAAAAGTTTTTTTTTTTAGATTAATGTTTCATGGACAAATCCATCCTGGCATGTCAGAAAAACAGTTGTTAAACTGGCCTTTTTTGGCTTTTAGCTCTAAAACTGAAAGGTTAGTTAAAACTGTGGGCTTCAGGCGAGAAAAAATCCTGAAGAAAAATAAAAATCCTCTGTAAGATAACTAAAATACACTGAAGGCTAATCAGCAGTCAGTCATTTGGACAGGCATATAAGCCTTCCCTTATTACTGTAGGCTGGTGTCACTGTGCTCGACTATGTACTGAGCATTGTGCCTAAAATTCCCCAGACTGCAAACCTATGTTGCTTAATTTTGTCACAGATAAACATGTTCCGAGAGTCTGTGCCACTTTTCCCTAGTAAGAGAGATTCAAATGGTAAAACAATCTTTTGACCAGGTTGATGAAATAGCTAATTTTTGCCAGTATGTTATAACCAAATCCCACATGAAAACTGCTGGCACATTCATATCTAAGCTTGGTGCGTACTCAGACATAGGAGCCAGTGCCCCTGCAGGAGTCAGCTAGTGATGTGGCATCTTCAGAGCCTTGTCAGAAGAGACAAAGAGCAATATTTGAGTGTCCAGTCTGTGGGCACTCAATATGCTCTTGAGTGTATTTGCTTTATTGGGTTGGCACATCTGAAAACCAACTAGCATAAGTCAAAGGGAAAAAAGGAAAAATATACTTTCAAATCTACTACAACAGAACTTGCTTTTCATGTACTCAGAAACAGTGAAAATCCCTACAGTTAAAGGGATGTGAAGGGTAACAAGAAGGGTTTCTACAAGCATGTCAGCAGCAAGAGGAGGACCAGGGAAAGTGTGGGTCCCCTACTGAATGGGGCAGGCAACCTTGTGACAGAGGATGCAGAAAAGGCTGAAGTGCTCAATGCCTTTTTGCCCCCATCTTCACAGGCAAGGTCAGCTCCCAGACTACTGCACTGGGCAGCATTTGGGGAAGAGGTGAGCAGCCCTTAGTGGTGAAAGTAGGGACTACTTAGAAAAGCTGGATGTACATGGTGCCAGATAAGATGCATCTGGGGATGCTGAGGGAGTTGGCTGATGTGATTGTAGCCATTAGCCATCATTTTTGAAAACTCATGACAATCAGGAGAGGTTCTGGATGATTGGAAAAGGGACAGTGCTCATATTTAAGAAAGGAAAAAAGGAGGATCCAGGGAACTACAGCCCAGTCGGCCTCACCTCAGTCCCTGGAAAAATAATGGAGCAGATCCTCAAGGAAGCCATTTCATTTCTAAGAACTTGGAAGAGAAATAGATGATTAGGAACAGTCAGCATGGATTCACCATGGACAAGTCATGCCTGACCAACTCGGTTGCCTTCTATGATGAGATGACCGATTCTGGGTGTGGGGAGACCAGTGGATGTGGTGTATCTTGATTTTAGCATGGCTTTTGATATGGTCCCCCACAGCCTTCTTGCAGGAAAGCTAAGGAAGTATGGGCTGGATGAATGCTCTGTCAGGTGGATAGAAAACTGGCTTGAGCATCGGGCTTAGAGAGTAGTAATCAATGGCTCAATGTCTAGTTGGTAGCCGGTATCAAGCGGAGTGCCCAGGGATTGGCCCTGGGCCTGGTTTTTTTCAATATCTTCATCAATGACCCGGAAAATGGCATAGAGTGCACCCTCAGCAAATGTGCAGATGACACTGAGCTGGAGGGAGTAGTAGATAGTCTGGAGGGTAGGGCTAGGATTCAGAGTGACCTAAACAAATTGGAAGATTGGGCCAAAAGGAATCTTCTGAGGTTCAACAAGGACAAGTGCAAAGTCCTGCACTTAGGACAGAACAATCCCATGCACCAGTACAGGCTGGGGGCTGACTGGCTGGGCAGCAGCTCTGCAGAAAAGGACCAGGGGGTTACAGTAGTAACCTCTATTCAGCACTAGTGAGGTGACATTTGGAGTACTGTGTTCAGTTTTGGGGCATCCCACTACAGAAAGGATGTGGACAAATTGGAGAGTCCAGCAGAGGGCAACAAAATGGTGAGGGGGATGGGGGACATGATTTATGAGGAACGACTGAAGGAACTGGGCTTATTTAGTTTAGAGAAGAGGAGACTGAGAGTGGACTGAGAGGGGACTCAACTGCCTGAATGGGGGTTAAAGAGAGGATGGAGTTAGACTGTTCTCGATGGTGGCAAATGACAGAACAAGGAGCAACAGTCTCAAGTTGCAGCAAGGGAAGTTTAGGTTAGATATCAGAAGGAATTTTCTCACTGGGAGGGTAATAAAACAGTGGAACAGGTTGCCCAGACAGGTGGTGGAGGCTCCATCCTTGGAGGTTTTCAATAAGACCTGGCTAGACAAAGCTGTGGCTGGGATGATCTTGTTGGGGATGGTCTTGCTTTGAGCAAGGAGTTGGACTAGGTGACCTCCTGAGGTCCCTTCCAACCCTCATTTTCTATGATTCTATGTGAAGGCCCCAGTGTACATTCTTACACTGTACATGTAATACAGAATACCTATTGTGACATTTTTCTGTAAAATTCAATTCACTGCATGAGAACTCATATGTCTCTAAGGTTATTAAATGGTGTTGGCATGAAAACTTGTTCACCTTAATGTAGTCATAGTATTTCTGAGCACTTGCAGTGACTTTCATCCCTGGATCTCTAATTACTTTACAGAGGAAAGTTATTTCTTACAACACTCCCAAGCAGTAGTTAAGTACTATTACACAACTGCAGGGGAATAAACCAGAGCCCAGAAAATAGACTATATTATTGAGGGGATATTCTCTACCCTTACACTGCCAATAAAACTGTTTTTTCTTTTACACACTCTTCTAAATTCATCCTTACCTTTCTGACCCACTTTTAAAACCTGATGCTAACCTCCAATCAAATCACATCAGCTTCTACAACCTCTTCTCACTTGGTCTCCACTACACAAACATTGCTCTCAAATCCATCTAGAATGCAACTGCAAAACTACTTTAACTTTCCTTCCATACTGAGTAATCTCAGTCCTATGATGGCCTACTCTTTAATATTTCACTGACTTCAGACTTCCTGTTTTCACTTTCAAATACCAACACAAACTAATCTCACATTACTTCTCTGCTATCATCAGCTTTTGTCTTCTGCTCATACTCTTCAGCTAATGTGTTCTCAGGGATATGAAGATACAAATAATTTACCACAGGATGAGAAGTAGATCAGCCTTCCCAGGTAAGTACCCATACTCTTATGCTATTATACATGAAAGCCAAACTACAGTAACTTCTCTACATTTCATTGACAACTAAACTACTGAGATTTAACTTCTGTTTACTACAAGGAGAGAGACTGTGCATGGGCAGTTGCCATACAACAGCTAAACTGTGATCAAGCTCTACCCTCTTTTACCACATGCTAAATTATTTGTATGTCCATAACCTTAACTATATATTTATAGCTCCTGGAAATGTAACATCCTCTATGCAGTAGCCCTTTTAAGTAGAACTTTTTTTCCTAACCCAGTACACCACATTTCCATTTTTCATTTTTACATTTTTTCCATGGGGCCAAAGCAAACTCCCCATTTCCTACTTCCATATGTGCATTTATATGTTTATGTGCTTATACTTAAACATTTACCATCTCACACCTACTACTGGAGAAGTCTGCCAATAGACTGTCACGTGAGTCTATGATCTTCATTTCATTTTGAACTTTTGAGTCTCAAATATGTAAGCCGTTTTCCACTTAGGTCTGACTAGGTCACCTGACTACCTCTAGAAACGGTGGAGCAGAAAAATTAAGCCTCTGGTCATTTGTGGATTTGTTTTAGCATTTGCCCAGCATTTCATCCATATTGATGAAAATAAAGAGCGATGGAAGGCGGAAATAAATTGTCATAGCAAAAGAAAACAGGCCAGCACTTACACGTGCGTTTAGGCTAGTTATTTTCACCGCCCCTGTAATGTAATCTTATGGTGGTGAAAATTAGATTGCTGTGGTCTATTAAGTGTTGCATGTGTATACGGTGACACTTTACATCGCAGCAAATTAGTCTACTGTGCAGTTAAGCGCATGTGTAGATGCACTCTAGGAGTGGGAAAATGTGTATCTTTTTGAAGGCTTAGCACCTCAGATTTTGATATTCTTAGTGCAGAGCCTCTGTATTCTATTTTGTGAATTACTGTAATAATTTATGACCCTCACTACATAAATAAAAGAAATGACATCAGTGGCGAAGCCAATATCTGTAAATAAAAGATTTATACAATATAAGGACATCTTATTTTCATATTTATTAAAGGAATTATCAGGACCATTTTTGCTGTTGTCCTGTTCCAAAATTCTTCCAGTCATTTGCATTTAAAATCTCTCACCTGTTGTGGACCTCCAGCATTCTTTTCAAAAGTTGACAATACAGTTTCATCTTCTATTACAGCCTGGCCTTCTTGTACATATCCTGGCTTGGAAGTAGGCTTGTTGCCCTTCTGACTTGGAATAATAGCTTTTCTTTTTGGTACCCCTGCTTCTGGGTCCTTCTTCGCACTGCCTTGGCCAACTTGACCTTTGCTTGCTGGTAGGGAGATAAAAATGTCAACCTTCAGTTTCCACGAATTCTACAAACTAGTAGCTTGAGATAAAGAGAGACAAACATACATAAAAAGGAGTTGCTATAGTTAATTTTCTTCCTGTGCATTTTGCTTACAAGGTTCCAGCTAACAGTCTCACTTCAATAAAAATTATGCCAAATTATTTTCTTTTTGCACGATGATCAGAAATATCTTTAAAAACTAGGTAAGAATGAAAAAAAATATAGTGTATGTTTGTGTGTGTGTGTGTGTGTGTGTGTGTGTGTGCATCTGCACACATATGTGTGTGAAAAGGAAAGGGTAGAAACAGTTAGAAAACTCCTCTTTGGATTTTCTTACCATTCTACAATTCTTTTCTTCAAGAATTACAGTCTCAATGCCTCTATATTAAACCAGTATATATTCTCTATCAAGTCAAGTCAAGTCAGTCCCAAAGCTGCTGTGACCATCGGGGCACCTTAGATGCTGTAACAACCCTCCTCCATCCTGCATGAGGTTAGTCGAGTTGCTTTGCATCATTGGGGAGTCTTCAGGCAGAGTGACCTGATAGCACCCATACCTTCTCCAGGGGTATGGATGGCCATTGGCTTGCAGGGAACTCATCCAGCCTTTGACAGGTCTTATTTTTAGTCCTGCTGCATGTTTATACACACTCCTCACCCAGGCTAGCCCACATGGGGGTGCCGGTTTAGTTGTTAACAACCCGGCCATGAAATATACTGTACTGGTTTACATGGTACCAGATAGCAGACCAAGAGGCCTGGCATGACTGGCATATTCTCTATACTCTGTAATAAGGTTTATATTATATGCTGGCTGAGCATTACCCTATAGCCAAGTTTGTAGCTGTATTTTTCAGCGGTTTCCCTTCCTTCCTTCCCACTTTCCCTATCCTTTGTATTTAAACAATGTTATTCCTTTCTTTTGAATAGCCCTGTTCTCTACAATTCCATTTGTAGTATCTGATGATGTAGGCTATAGCCTGTGCCTCTTTGAAGAGTTAATTTATAAGGTATAACTGTACCCTGGCTTCTGCCTAACAAGTAATTAATCGCCCTATAATGTCCCTTATACATTTGCTTAGGAAACAGCACCCAGCCCTCCTGATTAAACTGTTGCTTCATTAATGTCTAATTAATATTGTTTTCAAGGGACATTGTATGATTTTGCTAAACAGCAGATTTTAGCACATAAGAATTCTAAGATTTTTTTCTTGGGCATGTTGAGCACCTATACACGTGATGGACCTCTGCTACAAGGTGTGCTAATTAGCACACATTGGAGCAGACTCGATTAATTGAGTCTGCTGCGACTCTACTGGACTGTGCTAATTAGTGCTAATTCAGTGTCCCCACATTTCAAAATGGTGGCAGGGGCATTTTAACTAAAGCTCGTTGAATGAGATTTAGTTAAAACACACCCACTGCCATTTTGAAATGCGGGACACTGAATACACATGACACTGCTCTAATTAAAGTGCCCTCTAATTAAACTGTCCACCCTGGAGCACATATTTAGATGCCCACTGGTACCAGATAAGCCACATTTTAGGTCTCAGAGATATACTATATTTTTGTGATAAGCATCTACAAAGGTATTATCAGGCAGCCGATTCCAATGTAGAGAAGGAAGGTTTCTTTAAGTATGTTTAACTATGTACTTTCTTTGTAAGAAGGTCATGGTACATGGCACTAGAGGCTACTTTTGAAAATATGTCTTTAAAAGAATCTCAACAAAGTTCTGAATACACTTTTGCAACAAAGTTAAAGAAAACATTCTAAAAAGATCACAAAGCTGGTAAATAACTTTTTGGTGGTCACCAATGGTATGTCTATGCTGCTCAACGGTGGCAGCAACCATTGCTGTGCTAACAGACAGTCCACTTCTTTATGTATTACCTAAGATGGCTATATCCTTTCTGACTCAGGTGGTAATGCATGCAGAGTGAGCACAGCCTGTCTTCATGGAGCTGCCTGATATCATAAGTGGTACAGACACCCTTTAAGGCCTGACTAAAAGTACACTGCATTTCATAGAATGGCTCAGATGGGCTTCACAAGGCTATTTCTAACGCTCTAGTGACAGATGGGAGATCTGCAGTCAGTTTAACAAATTCACTTAAAACATGATTAACAGGATGAATAAGATTCTGCATAAAATAATACTTGATTTTGGGCCTGTAGAACACTATTTTCTAGCTCACAGAGAGAGGGGCCCCATCAAAAGAAATGAATCATCTCAGACTAGTAGGATCTTGTGAGATTTTTTTTTACTGGCAAGCTGATAGGGAATCAATTAAAATAGGCTCCCCAAAATGCACACTACTTAGCGAAAGCAACTATTCTGGCAGATGTCACCAGATGGTGCTGTGATACAATGTACTATTTTTTTTTCTTAGGGTGTGAATAAATATTCAACCTTGAGATTCATGCTCCCTTTGAAACAGGCATGGGTATTGGACTGAGACTGGTAAAGTAAAAATAAAGAACACTATATGATTCTTAAGTGCTTCCCTAGTCTCCAGTGTAGTTTGCTATGGTATAGTGGGGATTATGGTTGTACTATGAAATGTTTGGAGTACAGTAGCTAACAGGGCCAGTGAGAAAAATCACAGATATGGTCTGTTCCCAAATGTTGACAGTTTTATTACTTGGTGGTTACAGTAACTATGTGAGTGACAGGAGACTGGTGTGTCTCATTTCATTATCCCAACCCCATATCCAGTTCACCTCTCCTTTCCACCCTATAAAGTTATTAGCATGTTAGAAGTTATTATGTATTTTCAAGTACATTGGGAGCAAGAAGAGGGTACCATGCAACGTAGGGCCCCTGCAAGACTCAAATGGTAACCTTGTGGCTACACCAGATAAGAAAGCCAATATTTTTAACGGTTTCTTTGCCTCTGTTTTCTTGAACAGGGACCAGGACATCCCTCCTACCAGAGGTAGGGACAATCTCGGGGATAGCTCTGTCAGGCTTTGGGTCAGCACAGATGTAGTTAGGGATCTTCTGGAAGGGCTGGACATTTTTAAATCTGCAGGTCCAGATGCCCTCCACCCTAGGGTGTTGTGGGAGCTGGCAGGGGTCATCGCGGAGCCCTTGGTCTGGCTGTGTAAGCATTTGTGGTCATCTGGCCAGGTGCTGGGGGATTGGAAACTATCTAATATGGTCCCCATTTTTAAGAAAGGGAGGAAGGAAGACCCAAGTAACTATAGGCCTGTAAGCCTCACCTCGGTCCTCGGGAAGATCTTAGAGAAAATCATCAAGGAGCACATCTGTGGGGGGCCAGCAGGGGAGATCATGTTCAGGGACAACCAGCATGGGTTCATCAAAGGCAGGTCCTGTCTGACCAACCTAATTGCCTTTTATGGCCAGGTAACTAAATCCTTGGATGATGGTGTTGCCGTGGACGTAGTCTTTCTAGACTTTAAGAAGGCCTTTGACACTGTCTCTCACCCCATTCTCATCAATAAATTAAGCGACTGTGGCATTGATGCCTACACAGTTGGATGAGTAAAAAATTGGCTGATGGGGCGCACCCAGAGAGTAGTGGTGGATGGGTCGTACTCAACTTGGTGAGATGTGAGCAGTGGGGTTCCCCAGGGCTCAGTCCTTGGGCCCGCATTGTTTAACATCTTCATCAGCGACTTGGATAAGGGGGCGTGTTGCTGGACCTTGGGAGAAGGAATCCACAGCATACATACAGGCTGGGGAGTTCCCCTCTTGAAAGCATGGAGGCAGAAGGGATCTTGGAGTCATTATTGACTCCAAGATGAACATGAGCCGCCGATGCCAGACCGCAGCCAGCAAGGCCAGCCATACCTTTTCATGCATCCAAAGATGCATCTCAAGCCAGTCTAGAGAGGTGAAACTCTCCCTCTATACAACATTGGTCAGGCCACAATTGGAGTACTGCGTCCAGTACTGGGCGCCGCACTTCAAAAGAATGTTGTCAGCCTGGAGAGAGTTCAGAGGAGGGCTACTCGCTTGGTGAGAGGGCAGCAGGACAGGCCATATGAGGAGAGACTGAGGGACCTGAACCTGTTTAGCCTTGGCAAGAGGAGGCTGAGCGGGGACTAGTGGATGCCTACAAACTCATCAGGGGAGATCATCAGCAAATAGGAAGAGCCCTATTTTCCCTAGCACCACCTGGGGTGATGAGGAACAATGGTAATAAGCTGATGGAGAATAGGTTTAGGTTGGAGATCAGGAGGCAATATTTTACAGTTAGGGTGGCCAGAATCTGAAACCAACTTCCCAGGGAGGTGGTCCTCGCCCCTACCTTGGGCAAATCCAAGAGGAGGTTGGATGATCACCTGTCTGGGGTCTTGTGAACCCAGCATTCATTCCTGCCCGCGGCAGGGGGTCAGGCTAGATGATCTATTCAGGTCCCTCCTGACCCTAGCTACTATGAAACTATAAAACTATGAGCAAGTTAAGAAGATGCTCTTTGCCATATGATACCTTAGACTACTGTGAACATTCATCGGCAGCAAATTGCTGAAGAATCATACTTTCTGTTTATATAGCCTGGGCTCTACCATAAACTGAACACCTGACCATATTATGACTCCTAGTTGCCCTTTGTCAGATCACCACAGCCACGCTCCTGACCTGCTTTCATCTAACACCCCCTCCCATGCTGGCCTCTTCCCCCTACCTCTGACTCATTTTCCTATTGTAAAAAGAGTAGGGGGGGAGGGTGTACCTTCAGTTTATAATTCCTTATTTTTAGAAGTTTAATGTTTGGCTACTTTCTGGACCTCCCCATATCACAGCAGAGGCAGATATATCTTTTGTTATCTCCCTGCAAGCTGCAATCCCCCTGGCACTCATAATGAGGCAGGGAGAAGGGCTCAGGCTCCTCAACAAACCAGAGCCATTCAGATCACAGCTCACAGGAAAAGAGGCCTAGACACATCTCCCAACAAGCACTGCATGTGTAATTTATTTTCTTTTGAATGTTACTTGGGTTGCCTCTGAATTTTCTGTTGCTCTCAGACTAGATGCTTCCATTCATTTCCCTAGCACATCTTAAAAAGGACCAAATGAGTAAATACCATAGTCACCAGAATTCTAGACCAGTGGTTCTCAGCCTTTTCTGTACCAGGACCCATTTGTAAACATCGATGGCCAGCCCTGACCCAGTCCCCCTGGCTTAAAACCCAGTGCTCTCCACCCCCAGACCCCAGCCCCCCAATGTGTGGGGCAGAGGGTGGGTGTGTGGGGCAGGGGGAGGCCCCAAACAGCTCCTTGCAGGCTGAAACTCTGACAGCCAGCAGGGGACAAGCCACAGTTTCCCACTTTTT
Organism: Alligator sinensis; assembly: GCF_000455745.1. NCBI lineage: Eukaryota > Metazoa > Chordata > Crocodylia > Alligatoridae > Alligator > Alligator sinensis. The sequence goes on along the minus strand of NW_005842724.1, from coordinate 327,145 downwards.
TCTTCTTTAATGGAGAATCCATTTTTAAATTTTGGTGATTCATTTTTAAAGGTTGTTCTCAACCCTTTTATATATTATTGTGACCCCACTTTTGGTTCGTGACCCACAGGTTGAGAAACACTGTTCTAGATGATTTCAAATTTAAGATTACCCCAGAATAATTAGATTCTATACAAGGAAAAGTACACATTTGTTATAATTGTCCATGTATAGAATCTAATGAATGGAAGGTTGTCTTAAATTTGTCCCCATTCACTGCTATGCTGGGGAATGCAGTGGTGAGAGCAGGGGAATAGACCACTGCCTCTTGCTCTCCCTGCCCCTCATCTCCCCATGCCTATGCCTGTCCCCCCTGTGCCTGCCCTCACTGCTGCCTGCTCCTCCCATGCATCTTCCTGCCCTCCCCAGCTCCCCATGCCTGTACCTAACCTAGGCCTTCTGTCCCCCATGCCTCCCCACTAACCTCCCACTCCCTGCCCCTCACCTTCTACTGAAGCTCTGCTCCTTTGGGGCAGTCAGCAACAGCAGCAGCTCAGACCAGCCAGGAAGAAGCAGCAGCTCCCTGCCTGGCTGGGTCAGGGCTGGAGATGGAGCAGAAGGTAAGGGGAGGTGGGGGAAGCTGAGGGGAGGGGAGAAAGGGGTGGAGTGGCAGGCTGCAGCAGGGGGTGGAGGCACAGGCACAGATATAAAGGACAAGGGGTGTAGGGGAGATGGCAGTTTCCTTTACCCTGCCATCACTCCCATGCTGCCCCTGGCTGCATGCCCACTCCCCCACCAAACAAGCTATTCCAGCCCAGGGCAGAGAGCAGCTCAGCTCTAGCTTTAAAGTCAGAGCTAAGTCACCACCTGCTCTGGGCTATTACTTGAATCCAAGACAAAGATTTTTTTCCTGCCATGAAGACGCTGGGAGGTGCAGGGGGGGGGGGGAGGAGTAAAACTCGTTTTGGATTTTAGTAAATATGGTAGGTAGATTTTGGAAGCATTAATCTTTAAACATCAGTTGGTTTCCTATTATAACTCTAGTTGTGTTGATGACCCATTATAATATGGCATGAGGCAATAGAATTAATAGGTTCAGAGATTGTAAGGCCAGAAGGGACCTCAGTAGATAATCGGGTCCAGCCCCCTGCACCAAGCAGGAAAGACAACTGAGGTCAGATGACCCTAGCAAGGTGACCATTCAGTCTCCTCTAGAAGATTTCCAGGGTAGGTAATTGCATCACCTCTGAAGGGAGTTTATTCCACAGTCTGGACGCCCTAGTTGTGAAGTAGTTTTTCCTAACATTGAGCCTGAAACAGTCTTCCAGGAGTCTGTGACCATTATTCCTAGTTTTCCCCAAGGGTGCCCTGGTGAACAGTTGTTCACCAAGCCCTTGATGTATGCCTCTGATGTAGCGGTAAACTGCTACCAAAGCCCCTCTCAGCCTTCTTCTTTTTCAAGCTGAAGAGTCCCAGATCCCCCAGCCTTTCCTCGTATGCCTTGCCATACAAGTCTCTGATCATACGGGTGGCCCTTCTCTGGACTCTCTCAAGCATTACCACGTCCTTGTTGAAGTGTGGCACCCAGAACATGACGCAATACTGCAGCTGTGATCTCACCAATGTAGAGAAGGGTGGAAGAATCACTTCTTTGGTTTTGCTGGAGATGCATTGATTGATGCATGCCGGGGTATTGTTAACCCTGCTGGCTACAGCGTTGCACTGCTGGCTCATGTTCATACTGTGGTTTATTATTATCCCCAGGTCCCTTTCATTCATAGTGCTGGTCAGGCTGGCGTTGCCAAGCCCATAGATATGCAGGGGATTGTTCATCCCCAGATGGAGCACTTTACATTTCTCGATGTTGAACTTCATCTGGTTCTAGTCCACCCAGCTTGCAAACCTGTCTAGGTCTGCCTGTATCTGTAGCCTATCTTCAAGTGTGGCCATGCTTCCCCATAACTTGGCGCTGTCCATGAACTTGGCCAGGGGGCTCTTCACCCCAACATCCAAATCATTGATAAAGATGTTGAATAGCACTGGACCAAGTACTGACCCCTGTGGGACACCATTGGCCACTTCCTGCCAAGATGACACAGATCCATTCATTAGAACTCTCTGGGTCCTATCCCGCAGCCAGCTTCCTACCCACCTGACTGTCTCATGGGATACCAGATCAAAAGCTTTTTGGAAATCAAGGTATATAATTGTCAACCTCCTCTCTTTTATCCAGGTGGTGAGTCACCTGATCATAAAAGGGGATGAGGTTGGTAAGACAAGACCTGCCCGCAGTGAAGCCATGCTGTCTGTCATTCAGAATCCTACCTTCTGCAAACCTATTGCATATAGACTCCTTAATTAAATTTTCTAGGATTTTCCCTGGGATAGAAGTTAGGCTAATGGGCCTATAGTTAGCTGGGTTCTCCCTCCCCTTCTTGAAGATGGGCACAACATTGGCCCTCTTCCAATCCTTGGGGACCTCTCCGAGCACCAAAAGTTTTGGAAGAGATTTGCCAGTTCCACGATTACTTCAGCCAGTTCCTTTAGCACTCTTGGATCATGTTCATCCAGTCCTGCTGACTTATATACAAATTAAAGTGAAAGAAAATAAACTTTGACCAAAAAGGTAAGTTTCTCACTCATGCCATGTTTAGACTGTAAATAGACCATTTTTGGCAGCAGTGCTTTCAAACGTGCTGTAGTGCTCTGTTATGTATTACTCTCCTGACTGAAAGTAATGTAGTTGAGTTTGTATGTACTGAGGACAGGCCAATTAGTACTGCTGAGTGATGGTGTCAATTAGCCTGTTTCTTGTAGGTGGCTACAGTGCTTCAGGTCAGGTGTGGATAGTGCACTCAGAGAAGGATGGGATATCTGAGAAAGCCGGTGCAAGGCAGAATGTCTCTGAGGCAGGGCAAGCTCAGCCTTTGAGGCACAAATGTTCAGATTAGGATGAGAGTCGTGTATGTGTTGTAATTGGCAATTAAATTTTGTCCCAAAGGAAATGTTATTTAAATTGGAATGTGCCCCTACAGGATAACTTTTTATCTGAATCTCTCTTGTTATTATAATGACCTGACAATAGTGTTATGGCCATTTATAACTTCCATAAATCTAGTATAATTAGCAGTTCCTTCTGAATCCTCCC
>NW_005842724.1:317813-324008 GCF_000455745.1 Alligator sinensis | reverse complement strand
CTTTCCCTGAATAAAATAGTTGTTGTTCCAGGAGAAAGGGGAAAATATTGCTTGTCAAGAGCTATTTCCTAGACTAAGACATAAATGCTTGTATTTTAATCATGTTACAGGGATGTAGGTTGTAGCTGTGTTGGTCTAAGGACATAGGCAGACAAGGTTCTTTGGGTGAATCTGATATTTTTTATTAGACCAACTTAAATAGTTGGAAAAAAAATATTAAGCAAGCTTTCGGGTTCAAAAACCCTTCATCAGGGTAAAGAAGTTTCAACAGTTGGTGTGTACTCTTCCTGGATGGAATGAAAAGTAAAGAAGCCAGAGGCTGTGCTGGTCTGCACACAAGACAGGCAGTCAATGAAGATGTAGATTGAGGAGTCATGGGTGAGAGAGAGGCTGGGTGGCGGGGGGGAGAAGGGGGATGAATAGTGGAGAAGTACCTGGGGAGTCAGATGTCAGGCAGGTTATAATGTGTCATAAATCCAATGTCTATATTTAGTTCATGATTTTTAGTATCCAGGAGGTTGATGAAGTGGAGTTAATAGGCTCATCTCTGGGAAGTGTTTTGTAAGAGTCCTTTGAGTATCAGGACTGAGAGATTGGAGAGAGTGGTCTTCTTGTGAGAAATGTGTCCCCACAGGTAATTGGGTATTCCTGTCTTTGATAGGAATAGTACCCCAGGTACTTCTTGAAGTGTGGGGCCTAAAACTTGACACAGTACTCCAGGTGAAGTCTCACCAGTGCCAAAAAGAGTGGAAGAATCACTTCCCTTGATTTCTAAGTGACAGTCCAGTTAATACAACCCAGTCTGCTATTGACGTTTTTTGCACCTGGATTGCAAGAAAACACTGCTGCAGCATATTCAGTTTAAAGTCTACTATAACTCCCAGGTCTTTCTCTGAAGTACTGTAAAGTAGTCAATCATTCCTTCTGTATTTGTGCATGCAGTTATTCTGTCCCATGTGAATAACACTGCACTTGTCCTTGATGAATCTCATCTGAATGATTGAGGACCATTTTTCTAGTCTATCCAGGTCATTCTGGATCCTAGCCCTGCTCTCCAAAACATCTATAATGACACCCAACTGGGTGTCAGCAGCATGTTTGCTAAGTATGCACTTAATTTAATTGTCCAAATCATTAATGAAGATACTGAACAATAGTGAACCCAGGACAGACCCCTGGGAAACCCCACTTGATACCTCCTCCCAACTAGACATATGATGACCCAAACAGTTATGTATCGACTTTACACTACTTTAATCTAGTATTTCATCTCTTGTTAATGAGAATGTCATGAGATAGTGTGTCAAAAGCCTTGCTAAAGTCAAAGTATATCACATCCACTGCTCTCCCCTACATCTACACAGCCTGCCACCTTATGATAGAAGGAAATCAGGTTGATCAGGTATGACTTGTTCTTGGTGAATCCATGCTGGCTGTTCCTCATCATTTTATTCTCCTCCTTATTCACTGTGCTCTGGGAAGCTTAACCTTTCTACCCAGGCAAGCCCCATCTCCTTGCTTACACTGCCATCAGGCACAATCAACTAATTTCTCCAAACAACCTTGCAAAATGGCTCCCAAACTAAACCTACATCACCAAGCCTGAAACATGCAGGCCTTCATATTTACCAGCACTAACAAACTCTCTCCCCATGCAGCCATGGCTTCTTGCTCCTCTCCCAGGCAGGACACCCACTCAGTCTCCCCTGTTTGCTGGCCTGCTCTCTGGTTCTGTCTCTTTGGCTCCTTATAACAAATGTGAACTGCTTTATTAACCAAACAGAAAATGAAGGCAAAAGTCACACACAAAAAATAAAGTTAGAAACAGCTCCTCTGTCAATTCAATCTTTACCTGTCTTTGTGGGCAATACATGCCCCCCTCCCCCATGTTTCAGATCCCCTTAGCAGAACAGAGAATGTAGAAGGGGACAAGAAAGTAAGGAAAATGATATAACTAACAAGTAAAAAAAAAAAATTAAGGAACAGTTTCTGTGATAGTGTTTAAGATCAGCCCTTATCCAAAGTTATTTTAGAGTGCTCTCACTGGGACCAAGTATAAAATACAAAATATAGTACTTACATTGAGAACTTAAAGGTCTTTCAGGACAGAAGAAATTAAATGCAGGGATGACTGCATGGCCCTTTCCAATGGTATTCACTATTTCTTCCTCATTATCCAGGACTTGTAGCTTAATGAATACATCTGATTTAGAGGTCTGTACCTGCACTGTGGCAATATGGGATGCTGTGACTTTTATGGCATACCTAAATAGGAGAAAATTCCATCAACATAAACTGCATTGGATACTTGGAATCGATTCAGTAAAGCAGCCAAATTCAGGTAAAACACTTAAATGAATGCTTCACCGAAAGCATATGCTTAAAGTGTTTGCTTAAAGGCTTTCTTGAAATGAAAGATTTAGCACATGATTAAACTGTTTTCATAATTGAAGCCCTAGAAAGCAAGCCTCAGCTTGAAGGTTACCACATGCTCTTAGTCAAATCACCAGATATCAACTAAGGTTTTAACAGGACTGCCAGAATTCCTTTTTGTAAATACTGTGAAAGTGGTAGCATAAACTAAAAAATAGCAATTGTGTATGTGCACCACCCTAAAGCAAAAACTTTTGTTTTTTGAAAAATGTCTTAAAATTCCGTTTTTTGAAAGTGTGTCAGCAACAGAAAACAAGAAGAATTTATTTGGTTATATTTCCATTTAATCTTCATCTTTGCAATTTAACTATTTGTACTTGTGGCTGATTCTGCCACCTTTGTTCATGCTAAATAACCTCATTGTTGATTTCAAGCTTTGTCATGAAATAGTCTACCCTGCCAAGAACAGATAGTACTGCTCTACCAAGAACAGGTATAAAGTTAGACCCTGACTGTGTAAAGCTTATGCAAGTGGTTTATCTTTAACTAGGTCAAGATGGCTGTAAAACAGCTTGGATACTTGTCTTCATAGAGTAATCATCGACTGGTTTAACTCAAATTGGGAAGAGGCTTCAAGTGAAGTTCACTCAGGATCTGACCTGGGTCTTATATTGTTCAGTATCTTAGTGACATAGAGAACATACACTTAATTTTATCCTCCATCTGAAAAATTATATTTTCCTAACTCAAACAGATATTATGAAGCTTAAATCATTAAAGTGGATAAGACTTTTTTGGATCCATACTATTAATAATATTATTTTGACATAATAAATTAAATATACTGTTCCTTCACAAAGGCACCCTTATCCACACTAAACTGGGCTAATATTTTAGAAAATGAAGCCCTTGATTGTGAATTGTGAATTTAAATCTGATTTAAATAAACATAATTTGCTTTAAAACCACCTTCTTCCTTCAGTTATTTTTCTAATTTTCTAATAAAAAAATTTCTATCAGAAAAAATTATATTAGAAATTTGTTCTACTTTCTATTAGTACTACTATAAAAATGACATGTTCAAAATTTACCTGAATATAATGTGCTTTCCATTAGGTATGTAATAGTCTTTTATTTCCTTAGTGGAATAAGAGTTGTTTACAGCATCACGAGAGAGTGAGGGGAGTGGGTTATATGAACCAATAAGACGGAGTCTCCATTTCCCAGCAGCCAGAGCTGAATCACCAGTCTGTGCTTCAGCCATAAATGTGTACCCTTTCTGGAAGAGATCAAATAAGATAACATGCCTTTTTTGCAGCTTGTGCTTCATTATGACCCCCGCTTCAGAATGAACATGTTTGATATTCAAGAAAGGTAAAAATAACACCACTGTGATTTAGTTTACTTCTACATTACCCTAATGTGTGACAAACTCCCGCATATCTTTTATCTGTTTAGGGTCTTTACACTGCTATAGTATGTTTTATACTGTTAGCACCTTTCTTGGAATACCAATAGCAACAAAAATTGTAAGCAATTCATTTCTTTCACACGTGTGTTCTCTCTTTCTGCTTTATCATAAATAGTCATGGCTAAGCTGGAAGCATAAGCAGATCCAGGATTTTAAAACAGAGGGTGCAGGAACAGTGAGCAGTGCTGCAGGGGTGGTTGCACTCTACTCCCATTTTGTTGGGGACAGAAATGGTTGCCAGTGGATTCCCCGGCCCTTCACTTGCTCCCAGGTTGGTGGGGAACACATGAAGGACGAGGCACCAACAGAGAACCTGCTTGCTGCTGCCATTGCTTGCTGCTGTCCCTTCTGAGTCCAGCTCCCCACGCAGCCTGGTTGGAATGAGGTTGGAACAGCTCTGGAGCTCCCCCTGTCCCACGTTAGCCAGAGGCAGCAACAGCGGTGGGTGGAGGATGGGAGAAACGGAAGGGAGAGGATGGGAGGTGCTGCTGAGTAAAGAGGGGAAGGAGAGTGGTGCTGAGAGGGGTGGGGGAGATTCTTGCCTCCTTTGGGGATTTAAAAAAAGTCCCTGGCTGTTATTCCCACAGCGGTGTCCAAAAGGTGGGTTGAGACTGTACCATCTCACCCCTCATAGATCCTCCCTTGGCTAAAAGAGGAGCTGAAGATTCTTTTAGAAGTGGAAAAGTTTATAAGGTGCATTTTTGAAAACTACAGTGATCTACATTTGCAGTAACATCCTCCAGCAGTTACACCATGTCATTGTCTTTGTTTGAGAGCAGTGACAATACCCAGTGATAGTGGTTCCATAAGACACACCCCATCTTAATACTAATGTAAAAGAAAGCAAGTTTCTAGAAAGCATTATTTCAACATTGACTTGAGACTCAGGCATTTCTGATAAGGATTTCTATTATAGGATAAATTAAAACAAATCTTGAATGGTAAAGTAACAAAGGTAAAGTATCCACTTTGTAAAAAGTGGATAAGAAGTAATGACAGGTGGAAAAGAGAAACAACTGATGAAAACCAAATAGGTGGTGGTACACAGGAATGAAAAGGTAGGGAAATAACTGGTGAAAGCAAAGGTGAGAAGGGTATAGATAGTAGGGCTGTACGAAACGGCTATGTCTCATTTCGAGTTTGGATTCGGCTGTTTTGGAGGACAGTGATTCATTTCGGTGTTTCAGATCACTGCTCCATTTCGATGTGGCTGAATCTGTTTCAGAGTTTCAACACTGTTTCGGAGATTCAGATCAGCCGGGGAGGGGCAGGCACAGCTGGGTGACTGCAGGTTCTCCCACAGCTCCTCTGGTGGGGAGAGCTGCAGGAGAAGCCCCCATGGCTGCTTTGCCCTGCCCAACCCCATCCCCTGCCTGGCTGGCCCCACCTAGTCCCGGCACCTTAAAAAAAAAAAAAAGCCCTGTACTCACCAGCTCTGGCAGTGGCAATCAGGGCACTGGGATTGGAAGGGACCTCAGGGACAGATTTGAAATGTTTCAGATGGTTTCGTTTCATTTTGGAGATGTTTTGGAGCCTTCCATTTAGTTTTGAAATTGGTGTTTTGGGTGTCGAAATGGGCCGAAACACCTCCAAAATGAAACAGCTGCCAAAATTTCACACAGCCCTAGTAGATAGTTCTGAAATATTAATCTAAGTGTAGCAACATACATTTCTGTTGTCTAGTCCAGGGCTGTCCAGCTTCTGGGCCACATATTCACAGGGACACATGCTTTCTTATTGAATAGGCAAACCACTCCCCCTCCCCTTGTCTCACGCAGTTTGGGCTGCCTGGTTCTGCTCCCAGCCACACACGCAGCTCACTGTGTCCCCCCTCACCACATGCAGACCAGGTAGCCTGGGTCTGCTCCCACACAGAAAGGCTATCTGGCTCCTGTCCCCCAGCTACACACAGGCGCGTCCAGATGAGCATGCATGTGCCTCTTGCCCCGTCTCAAACCCCTTTGAGGTGGGGCAAGAAGCATATGTGGGAATGAAAAAATGTTCCCCGTGCTGCAAGTCTGCAGCGCGGGAAGAAAATTAGACCCCTGGATATCCAGGGGTCTAAAAAAACTGGAATAAAAAAAAGTGGGGCAGGGCATGGTTCTGGACCGTGCCCGTAGGCAACCGGAGGCTGCGTCCTCCATGGAGATGCTCCGGCTGCCAGAGTGTCTCCATGGTTGGCCCCTCACCCTGGTGCTGAAACACGCGGCCCACCAGGCCATGTGTTCAACACCAGGGCTCCAATGATGGTGAGTAAGGGGTCAGGGGGGCTCGAGGAGGGGGGAGGGGACTATGGGAGGGACCCCTGCGGGCCCCACCTGCCCTCCCAATCCCTGCCCTGCTCCTCCCCC
>NW_005842724.1:274046-317712 GCF_000455745.1 Alligator sinensis | reverse complement strand
CCCTGACCCCCCCGATCCCTGCCCAGCCAGGCCCTGCTGCCCTCAGGGCCCTTCTGCCACCTGCCTGGGCTGGGCCCAGGGTGGCAGGACCTGGTGCCCAGCCAGGTCCTGCTGGCTCTGGGGCTGCTCCTGCTGCCCAGGTAGCAGAAGCAGCCCCAGGGCTGGCAGAACCCAGTGGGTGCAGCATGCAGGGACCATGTGCCATGCTGGGTCCTGCCACCAAGGGCCTGGCGTGGCCAGGTAGCAGAGGGACTCCAGGGCCTGCAAGACCCAGCCGGGCCTGGCATGCAGTCCCCATGCTCCATGCTGGGTCCTGCCACCAAGGCTCTAGCCTGGCTGGGCAGCAGAGGGGCCTCGAGGGCAGCAGGTCCTGTCACCAAGGCCCCGACCCAGCAGTAGAGAGGCCCCAGGACCTGGCTGGGCCCAGCATGCGGTCCTCATGTGCCACATCAGGTCCTGCCAGCAAGGGCCTGGCCTAGCTGGGCAACAGACAGTTCCCAGGGCTGGCAGGACCCAGCTGGGCCCAGCACATGGTCCCCACATGCCACGCCGGGTCTTGCCACCATGGCTCAGAGTGCTCCACTCCCGCTGCTGCTGCTAAAGGTAAGTTATGGGCCCTGCACAGGGGTGCTGGGGCCCTCCAGGGTACTTGGGACCCTGGGTGGGGGGGCTGTGGCCCTCAAGGGGGAGCTGGGACCCTGGGTGGGGGGGTGCTGTGGCCCTCCAGGCCACAACACCCTGGGGTGGGGCCTGGGGCCTTGTGGGGGACAGGGGCTGTGGCCCTCCAGGGGGGAGCTGGGGCCCTGTGCAGGAGAGCATTCCATGTGCTGTGTGTCGGGGCTGCACTCTGTGGGGGCCAGGGGACCCACCCCTCCTGAGCAGTGCCCCCCACAAGGTCCCACAGTCCCCCCAGCAATCGCCACACACCAACCCACATCCCTCCACACACACCCACCCACCTTCCCACACTCTTCCTGCAAACACCACATACCCCCATCATACACCCATCATGTGCAAAGAAAACCAGAAATACACATCAACATATAGGTATTTAGAATTTATTTTATCATGATGATAGAGACACTGGCAGGCTTCTACATTGCTTTAACATTGTAAATATTCCAATAAAGCATTGTCCAACTGATTGCTGTCTCTTTCTCTCTCTGTCTATATATATATATATGTGTGTGTGTGTGTGTGTATGTGAGTGTGTCTGTATAGAGTGGTTTTTTGTGTTAACTGTGGAAAAACATGGATTTTGGGATATTTTTAACAATGGATTTGGGATGCTGCTGCAGCAGTCCAGCTGGCACAAGGGGTAGTGTCCCCAGGTACCAAGTGGCTGAGACCCAGAAGCTCCGGAGAGAGAGTAGCCCTGAGCTGCTTGCAAAGGCAGCTTTTTGTATGGATGGAGCCAGGACAGGGCAGCTTTTTATACTGCTGAGGACAGCACAGGTGCTGGCCCCATGCTCTAGCTCCCCCTGGCTGCAGATCCGGGAGGAGCCAGGCAGGGTTATTTTGCCCCAAGTGGCAAAATTTGCTCCGCAACAAAGTGCATGTCTGAGCACATGTGCTGAGGCAAAAAGCCCCAGCTCATATTTGTACCACTTCTATTTGAGCTGCTGCAAGACCATGTGTTTGCATGTGTGGATGCACCCACAGAGTGCAGACAGCACCATAGTGCCCTTCTACTACACTGCCCTGTCCCCAGGAGTGGGACAGAAAGCAGAAGTTGGAAGAGAGAGGGGGAGCCCAGAGTCCCTAGCCAATATACCAGGCAGAGCAGTGGGGAAGTGATGACCTTGTGGGAGCCTGTGAGTTGTATGTAAACCCCATCTGGACCATAAGCTTCCAGTTTGACTGCCCTGGTCCAGTGTAAACAATACAGAAGAAAATGTATCTTAACTGACCAAGAAAAGCAGGATTCTTCAACCAATTTTTAAAGGATTGTTTCTTATAATGCATTTGTACAAGGAGCAGCATGATGATCCTAACTAGTTTTGTGATACAAATGAAAATTAAAAATATAATAATAATAAAGAGAAGGAAGAAAAAGATGACGACAACACCACCAAAACAGAAAAATGTGGTTCTCTTTCAATTAACACCACTATAAATTATAAAGCATCTTTAAGTTGTTAATATATTGGCATTTTTTATTATATAAGAAATTTAAGGGAAAATAGCCCAACTTGACTATGACTGTTGAAATGAATGTTGCTTAAGGTTATTTAAACCCCTTCATTCTTGCTCTTTGCTCTTCAGTTTCTTTATCTCATCTCCTTACTTTACCTCCTTATTCTTCGTACCACTCTGAAGGATTTATTTTTCCTATAGATGATCTGATTTCTCACTGGGATAACTGGGGTTGCTTCTTAATGGGAACCAGCCCAGAAGACTAAAATCACCTCAGTAATGACTGAAAAAGACTTTTCCAGATAAATGAATAGATTCATAGATTGTTAGGGGCTGGAAGGGACCTTGCAGATCACTGGGTCCAGCCCCCCCACTCTAGGCAGGAAGACAACTGGGGTTAGGTGACCCCAGCAAGGTGACTGTCTAGTCTCCTCTTGAAAACCTCCTGGATAGGTGACTGCCCCACCTCTGGAGGGAGTTTATTCCACAGTCTGGGCACCCTGACTGTGAAGGAGTTTTTCCTGGTATTAAGCCTGAAGTGGCCTTTCAGGAATTTGTATCCATTGGTCCTGGTCTTCCTCGGGGGTGCCCAACTGAACAGTTGTTCACTGAGCTCCTGATGCACTCCTCTGATATAGTGGTAAGCCACTATCAAGTCCCCTCTCAGGCTTCTTTTCTTTAAGCTGAAGAGGCCCCGGTCCCTCAGCCTTTTCTCGTATGGCTTGCCTTGCAAGTCCCTGATCATACAGGTAGCTCTTTTTTGGACCCTCTCAAGTTTTTCCACATCCTTATTGAAATGTGGTGCCCAGAACTGGACGCGGTACTCCAGCTGTGGTCTCACCAATGCTAAGTAAAGCGGGAATATAATTTCCTTAGTTTTACATGAGATGCATCAGTGGATGCATGCCAGTGTGTTGTTTTCCCTGCTGACTACCGCCTCACACTGACAGCTCATATTCATGCGATGGTCAATCATTACCCTTAGGTCCCTTTCGGCCATGGTGAAATAACATCTATTCCTTTATTTCTTAAAAAACTATTTAGTTTTTCTAAGGTCTGGTTTTGCAAATGTACTCCCACTGAGGTCAATAGGAATTTTACTGTCGACTGAAATGGGAGTAAATTTTAAGTTAAAAGTAATTTTTTTAAATCTCATTCTGAATGATGCCATCCTCAAAGCACCCACATTAGGAAGAACTCACCTTGAGTTAGTTCAGTGATTTTCACCTAGGGTGCCTGTGATGCTCTGAGAGCATTTAAAGGTGCCATAAAATATTAACATTGTTAGGTGTGCAAACACCTACACAATTCACAAGATGAATCCAGAGATTTCAAACAGAAATTCATATTGTCAAAAACTTGTTGTGGTCTTTGTGAATTCTTTGTAACAGAAGATTTACTCTATTATTTTTCTGTAGTAAAAAAAATTAATGAAAGCTAAGAACTGGCATTTTCTGAAGGGTGCCATTAGTCTAACAAGCAGTGCCTTAAATCTAATGAGTGGTTGTTTTGAGCCTAAAAAGGCTGTGAACCATGGAGCTAGTGTGACTGGATATCCACTTTGTTTCATGGGTCCATGCCAGAAAGTGGTACAAGATACTGCTTTCCTGAGGCTGCTGGCAGATGGTAATGATTGTGCACTTGGCATATAGGAATTTTAAGCCCAATTCCCAAAATAGCACATCTTGCCATGCCTTAAACTCTTTAGATCACAATTATGCAACTGTGGAGGTGTGCAGCTTGTGATCTGGAGCCTCTCAATCCGTAACTGCCCTTTGCCATAAAATTGGCTACAGCACAGGGCATTAAAAGTTCTGGGGCTACCTCCATGGGATCAAGCCAGGGGAAAACCCTGGGTTCTGCTCAGTTCCCCATATCAGGAAGGGGGCAGCTGTGTCCTGGACCCTGGAACTGCCCCTTCCACTGCTGTTAAGAATCAGCTAATCATTGGTATCAGAAAAGGGGGAGCCTCAGGTCTGGGACATATGCCACATATTCAATTTAAAGTTGGATACAAATCTAGCCACAAAGATGTTCCACATTAAATGTGAGGCAAATGTGTTTCACATTAAATGAGGCATTTCTTTGTAGATTATTTACTGGTTTATCCCAATATAAATGCTTGAATATGTGGCATATTACAATTTATGGTGCATTTAACATGTTAATTGCATGATAAATGTAACATCTGCCAGGGACCTGAGATGCTGTGTCATAGCACACCTTACTAACTGTCATTCAGATCTTTCACATTACATCACTGCCGGACCACCTGTCTAACTCCCTTGCCATTTTTTAAATAAGTAAACCATTAGTTCAGTAGCAAAAGTAACACAAATGTCCTGCCTATTAAAACCAGAGAGAACAAAATGGGGTTATTGGACATGGAAAGGCATCAAATATAGATCTTGGTGAAAGAGAGATACTGCATTTACTCAATTCTAAAATGAGGTCCCCCAACCCTTGAAGTATCTTCGTGGGGAAAGCCCATCATCTTAGAATTGAGTATGAAAGTGGGGGCAAGGGCAAGCAGCTGCTGTGGCTTGGACTCTAGACCCTAGCCTACCCTCCAGTCCCCACTATAGCTCCTGCCTGCCCCCCCAACCTTCCTGTACCCCACTATTAGCACCCTACATCCTCTTCCCACCATTTCTCCCCCTCTCCTCCTTGCCCTTATTTCATGCTAGCATGTCCAAACTGCAGCATGGAGCACTGAGCATGGCATCAGCTCAGCCCCGCAGCAGTGGCATGCAGTTCACATGACTGCTATGGGAGCTGGGCTGGGGCTGTGCTCACTCCACCAGGCTATAACGTGGATGTGGCCTGCTAGTGCAGAGTAAGGATAAGGGTAAAGGAAAGCAGGGAAGCAGAGGCAAGCTTCTTGATGCCTCCACTCACTGCTTGCGCTCCTGCAGCAGTGGGTTGGATGAATTAAAGACAACCACCTAATTAGATTCTATACATGGAAAATTTATAAAAACCTTAAATTCAGGGTCATCTTATATTTGAGTACAATTTAGTTCATGAAGGAAGAATGAGATGAACCTAAGTTGTCATGTTGAACTGGTAAAATTCCAAATAGCTAACTTTTCTATTCACTTTAGTAAATATAATCAATAATGATTAAAAACATGTGGGAAGATGAGAAAAGAATTCCGAGAATAGTTAGGAAGAGAGATGGCTTAGAAAGAGTAAAAAAAGAGTTTTAAAGTGAAAAAGGGAGCTGAGAGTCTTTGTTCTTGAGTATCATGAAGGAGAAGAGCTTTGACCCAGGAAAGTGAGGCTATCTTTACTTGAACCTAATAAGCAGGGATCCTGATTTTCTCTGATTCAAAAAAATCCCTAGTTTTTGGTTAAAAAAATAACCCCAAATCAACATTTTTCCATGATTAAAATTAAACATCACTATATATGTGGTGTTTCATTTAAATCACTGAAAATGTGGATTTGGAGTTACTTTTTTTTAACTGAAAATTGGGGATTTTTTTAAATAAGAGAAAACCAGGATCCCTGCTAATACGAATCATTGGTACCAAGCAGACGACAGCCTCGGGTCTGGGGAACATGCCACACATTCAATCTAAATCTGGACACAAATCAACCACAAAGATGTTCCACGTTAAATGAGGACTATCTTTGTGTCTGGTTTGATATTTTACTCTGCCATAAATCCTGGAACATGGGGCATATTACAATACATTGTGCATTTAACATTTTAAGCTGAGGGTCCTTGTTCTTGTGTAGTATGCAGAAGAGGAACTTTGACCCAGGTGCATTTATACTTAAACATAATAAAAATTGAAGAATTATCATGTCCTAATTTCTAATAGCACATTTGACAGATTATATGCAATTCTGTTTTCTGTACACTAAGAAAATTATGCTGAGTCTGAAAAAATGCACCAGAAGGCAAACAAAGTATTTTGTCACAGCAAAAATATTAAGAAAAGCTAGCTCTCATTTCTGCCTATACACCAGATTTTAGGAGAAGAATCTGTGTTTGTGTGTTGATATGACATAAAATTAATAGTATTTTGTATGGCAAAAAGAAAAATTTACACCAGTAGCATGCTTAGATTTATAGCTCCTTTTTTTTAAAAAAGGGATCATTGCCATTGAAGATGAGAAGTCTAGTATATTTGCAATTCAAGCAGAACATACTTACACAAGACAGTATTAATTTAAAAATCTTGTCTTGTAAAAAGTTATACATATGAGTAACTTTACCCAGTTAAGTAATCACCACTGGCCAATGGTGAATATAAGGCTAAATTTCAGGAAAATATTTATATATATATTTTTAATTGTATTTTTGGGTTGTGGGGGGGGGGGGGGTCCTTCGAATGTCTCATTTAAATCATCTTTGCTGCAAATCAAACCAATTTTTTCTTGTTCTTTTTCCTGGAGACAAGCTGGACAACTGATCACTATTCTCTTTATAATCTCATTTACATATTTATGTAGGAGGGACATATTTATGTAAGGAGGGACAATTTATTATGTCTCTCCTTACTCTTTTCTCTTTTATACAAAAGCCCGATTCCTGCAGCCTTTCCTTACAAGTTATCTTTTTTAAAACTCTTTACCGTACTTGTGCTCAAAATGGAATCTTCAGTTGAAGATTCAGGAGTTCACAAATTCAAAAGCTTTGTGAACAGCAAAGAGAATAATGAAAAAATGCTTCTGTTTAGTAATGGAAGACATGACTATGAATTCCTTTTTGTTCCCTTTTCTTCTTCCCCCACCACCCAAAAGGTATATTTCCCAATACCACAAAAGATAGAACTAACATATGTATCTTGAGTGTAATACCTGCAGAAGGGAGACAGATACTATTGCTATTCTGCAGATTTTAACCTCAGTGTCAATCATTTTGAAATTAAGTTTCAGGAGAGGTTTTTCAGCAGAGCAACAATATTTGCTGATACAGTTTTCTAGCTTTATTGTGAGTTGCTGATTCATAGTTTCTGAAGCATAAACTTAAATGATAGGCTTATTTCAAGAAAAAAGCTTGCTCTGTATTAATTTTGACATAGGAATTTGGATATATTATATCATATCTTGCTTACTGTAGCACATCTTTACCAAGTTTTATATTTTACTGTTATAAAGAATGTGTAGCATGCATTGATATTCTATGGCAGCTACATTACTATAACAGCATGATAAACTGCATGTTAGAGCAACTACAGAGATCCCATAAAAAAACCTAATGTGGTTGTTTGTGTCATTTACTGGTTCACTGGAATTCTAATTAACCATATATAAATTTGGAGAGAATAACTATAACTAGCTGTATGGTTTAATGTTGTATTTTTATTGAGAGATGCAGCATTTGAAAATAAATTTCCAGTGTAAAAACTACAGCATCATAACTGCATAATTCTGGTCTTAAACTCAGATCCTGAACTATTTTTCCTCCTGTGTCATTTAAAGCAGTGGTGCTCAGCCTTCTTCCCCAGCAGGTCGGATGAGCAGTGCCCTAACTGTCTGCAGGCCAAATCCAGTTGGCAGCCCTGATCCCGTGGGTACCTTCTGATCACACGGAGGGAGGCATGAGGCAACACAGCCATGACCTACCCACCCCCTGAGAAATGGGGTGTGGCTTGGCCCCATAGGGGGAAGGGCATGGCTCAGACTCAATCT
Organism: Alligator sinensis; assembly: GCF_000455745.1. Taxonomy (NCBI): domain Eukaryota; kingdom Metazoa; phylum Chordata; order Crocodylia; family Alligatoridae; genus Alligator; species Alligator sinensis. Next base: position 309,930 of record NW_005842724.1, on the reverse strand, counting down.
GGCCCTAAAGGGAGAAAGGGGGTGTAGTCTAGCACTGCAAGTGGAGGGGAAGGGGTATGGCCCAGCCCCAACCTGGTCCCATCATGGGAAAATGAAGAGTAGCTTGGCCCCTCAGGGAGAAAGGGGTCAGAGCTTGGCCCCCAACCCAACCTGCTGGCTGCAACTAGGAGTTCAGGGCTTGGGATTTGGGAATTTGGCAGGGAGGGGAGGATGATCATATTAATGCTGCCAAAGCTCCCCTGCTGCCATTTTCACTACAATTTTGCTCATACTCTCTCTTTCTCTCTCTCTCTCTAACAAAAACGATAGTTGTTTCTTATTCTTTCATTCATATGTTCCCTTTCTCTTCTGTTTTCCCACTCTTTAAAAATGCCTGCCCCAGGGGTGGCCATGATGCCCCATGCTGGCCACTTCGCCTCTATTCACCCTGTTCTTGTGGCTCTTCCCCTTCTACTTGTCTGCCACACCTTGATGTGAATACGGATTTAGAAAAAGAAAGCTGCCTCAGGCATCCCTGAGCAAGATTTCATCCACCCAAATGCTACGGTCTAAATGTTCATCGCCTTAAAGACTAATTTCATGGCCTCCTCATCCTCCCTTCTAGCCAGGCTCAAACCTTGCAGATATTACCAATCAATTCATGCCCTACTGCCAGGCTGTGCCCTACTCCCCAGCTCAATCAATTTGCTGGGCTTTCTAGCCCAATGCCTGCCCCTTTCTGAGTCCTAGGTCCTGTCCACAGTCATTCCTCTGCCCTGTTCCTGGGCTCTGGCCCTGCTTCTGGGCCTTCTGGGACCACCAACCTCTCCCACTAGTCCCAATTCCAAACCACTGGAGTTCTCCAGATAAATCCACAATATTTTACTTGCCCACCCTGCTCCCAGGCTTAAGTGTATCCCTGGTATGAGTCAGGAGCTCCTATGCAGAGCAGGGCCTCAGTCATTTCTACATGCTGCACAGGACCTAAATGAGCTTTCTGAAGAAGCAGCGGAAGGCTTTGACTGTGCTGGCAGAAGAACAGCACACACTGGACTTGCTGGCACTGCTGGACTGAGAGCTGGGGAGGCACAGGGCAGTAAGGATTCATTGCAGGTTGGAAGTCAAATTGATGAGCCATTGTCAGGGGAAAATGAACAAGTGCACAATGGCTTTGCACTTCCAGTTGAAGGTGGGGAGGTGGGGGTAAGTTCTGGGTAGGTGTGGCTCCTTGGGCAGCCAGCCAATCAGCACTTTTCTCTGCATTCAGCTGTCCTCAGGAACCTCTACACACAGGGCTCCCTGTAAAGCATATTGGGACCATAGCACACCTGGCTTCAAAATGCTGGCAGTACATGCTCTTGCCAGGCTCTACAGTGCTCCGGGCACTTGAACACCTGTATGTGTACCTCCTGCTATGCCTTTATCATGCTGATAGTCTCCAGAAAATGTTTAGTGCTTCAGATGAATGACAGTCCATATTCTTAGGCTATTCAGAGAAAGTATAGCCTATAGCCCATGGGCCAGGTCTGGCCTACAGAAAGGAGGTCATTCAGCCCATAAGGCAAATGATCCACCTGTGGATCTGGCCAGTGGGACTTATTTCTACAGCTGCCAGAGTCACTGTGTCAGCACTTGGACAAGCACTCAGAAAGTTAAGACCACCACTCACGGCCCTCTCAATTTGCTGCCAAATTTCTGGGTTTTGGTTGCAATTAGTGACTAAAATCAGCAGTAATTGGCAAGGGAAAAAAGGGAGGTGAGCAGCAGCAGTTAACACCTTGGATACTGGCAGTGCCAACACAGCAGCTCTGGCAGCCACAGTGAGAACCCTGTGGCCTGAATCTTAAGTGGGTCATCCAGACCATCAGAAGGCCCGTGGGCCAGATGACCTATCGCCTGCCTATAGTACATCCCCTGGTAGCTGACAGGGAAAATAGCCTGCCAGCTCATTTGAGTTTGACCTCCATGATGCACAGAATTCCAAAAAGCTATGTGCCTTGTACAAGGCCTGACCAGTTTATGAATAGTGATTATATGATGTGGTTGCCTCTAGTAGCAGAACACTGGACTCAGTGATGCAGGGAGCTCTTTTAGGCCAATGTTTCTTAAAGAGATACAATCATTTTGATAAAAAAGTACACATGGCAGCTTAACAGCTCATCAGACCAGCATGTTAGCAACAATCATCTTCTGTCAAAATTGAAATAATTATAAAAACACTGATTCCTACAAACATTTACATTTATTTGTGTTATGTTGTAGTTGAAAGGGAGCATCTTCCCTGGAGCTCCCTCCCCAGAATCAACTTATTACTTGAACTGAAAATTTAAATCATGGATTTAAGCTTTCCTTTTTTTTTTTTTTTTTTTTTTTTACTGTTTGATTACAATCAAACTATAATTGTTTTAGGTATGACTTATGAGATATGACTATCAATTCCTGCATATCAGTGCTACTGTGATGTGAAGGTTTATAATCAGGGTTAAATGTCTAGATTTCTCAAAACCAAAACATTACTAAGTAGTGATTAAAATTAAGGGACAGATTTTTCCAAAATCAGTGAGTGAACTGTTTCTGTAAACCATGCCAGGACCCAAATATAATTTCTATTTTTAAAACAGCAGTGCTACAGCATCACTGTGCTGAATGCTTTCCATATTAAAGCCAATGAATTATTTGCCTGTGACAGAGGTATGAACCTCTCCCACCCCCCTGAACCTTGGGCCAGCTCTGGACCATGGGGCTCCCCCTACTCCATAACCACAGAACCAGTGGCTGCAAAAGCAGCTGTGGTGGGTCCACTGGTGGTGGTGGTGGAAGTAGCAGTGGCAGTGGTGGGGTCAAGTGGTGGTAGAGTCAAGTGGTTGCAGAGTAAGTGGGAATGTGTCAATGCAGCCCTCACTAGACTTCCTGCCACCAATGGCTACGTCCAGTGGGTCTTAGGGCCCCCAAATTCTGCGGCAGGTCCCACCCCCAAGTTCCAGTAGCCTATCAGTAGCCCAGTGGGCCAGATACAATGGCACTGTGGGCTGAATCTGACCTGTGGACCATATGTTTGACACTTCTGACCTTACAGCTCTCTCACAGTGGGTAACAATAACAGAGTGGAGTGAGGGAATGGAGGACAAGATAATAGCTGAAAATAATGTATGTTACTCTTAGTTTGCCATCTTCTTAGACTATCTTCACAAATATCATTTGCACACATAATTATTCAAGTTTCATAGATTCATAGATATTAAGGGTCAGAAGGGACCTCAATGGATCATCAAGTCCGACCCCCTGCCCCAGGCAGGAAAAAGTGCTTGTCAGATGACCCCAGGTACTTGTCCAATCTCCTCATAATGACCCTCAAGGTAGGGGAGAGCAACACCTCCCTTGGAAGCCCATTCCAGATTCTGGCAACCCTTACCGTAAAAAAGTCTTCCTGATGTCTAACCTGAATCTGCTCACTGTCAGCTTGGGGCAGTTATTTCTAGTTACTCCAAGGGGTGCCCTGGTAAATAGAGCATCTCCTATCCCTTGCTGTCCCCCCCTGATGAATTGGTAGATGGCCACAAGATCCCCTCTCAGCCTTTGCTTCCGGAGGCTGAAGAGAGTCAGGTCCCTCAATCTTTCCTCATAGGGCCTTACCTGCAGGCCCTGAACCATACAAGTGGCCCTCCTTTGGACCCTCTCAAGGTTATCCACATCCCTCTTGAAATGTGGCACCCAAAACTGGATGCAGTACTCCAGCTGTGGCCTCATCAGTGCCACATAGAGGGGAAGTATCACCTTCCTGGACCTGTTTGTGATGCACCTGCTAATGCATGATAAAGTGCTGTTAGCTTTACTTATCACTTCATCACACTGACGACTCATGTTCATCTTGGAGTCAACTATGACTCCGAGATCCCTGGTTCAGGATGTGAAAATGGACAATACAGAGATAATAGGAATGGTATTGGAGGACATATAGTATTCAGAAAGAAATTAAATTAAGACCACTTGTAGCACCCTACATTTACAATGTGCAGGTATTAAAGAATTAAGAAAGGATAGCATGGATAAAACAGGATATTTTGGAGTAAAAACCATGGTAAAAGAGGTTCTACTGGGGTAGTGCAGGGAATCTGCCTCATACCACCAGGGCCAGATTTGTATCAAGGCACAGCTCTCTCTGATGTTACATAAATACTACTGGAAATTATGTCATTATGAGAAACTTTAGTTTCTCAGATATAGAGTGAAGAATGTGTACTACTAATAGCCTTAGACCCCTGTTATTCCTGGATCTGACAGCAGACAAATTTATGTCTTAACCAAATAAAAAGCAATGTTTATTTGGACTGAGTTTTGATAGGTAACGAGGAAGTTATATAAAAGCTGATTATAACAAAAAGCAATGATTTGCATGAAAAAAGTTGATTCAGTTCAAATTAAATGGAAGAATGAACAGCTGTAGATCTGAAATGAAGACTTTGAACTTCATAAGGCTAAATTTTAATAAACCAAGAAAACTGGTTAGTAAAGTCAGTTAAGTAGAAAAGCTTAGAGATGTTGATGTGTAGGGGTCTAGAATTTCTTTAAGTCAAAATTGCTAAGACTATCAGGAATCTATATATCAAGGAAGGGTAAAATAACTTTAGAAAGTGGCGTTGAAGTCTAAGTGAAAGAACCTCTTTAATGAGGACACTAAGGGAGTTTATACACATAGTCCAGGAGTGGAGGGGGAGGGGCGCTTTACTTAAAGCAGCTCTGAGAGCTTTAGTTAAAGCACCCCTGCCACCATTTTTCAGCATATGGACACTGATACATGTGATGCTGGAGTCTGCTGGAGCATGGGAATTATCAAGCTCCTGCAGACTCAGTTAATTGAGTCTACCTCCATACGCCATAATTACAGTGCATCAGAGCAGCCTTGCTGCACATGTATAGGTGCCCTAAGAATGAGCTGAAAGCTCAGAATGAATGGAAACAAGGACTGAACAACAAAGAAAACTGTCTTCAACCTAAGAAGGATAGAAATAAAATGAGAAATACCAAAACAAAGCTGGAGTTAGACCATACAAATGAAAAGAAAAGATAAAGAAAGGCATGGAGGGAAAGGGAAAATGGGCTAAAATGCAAGATGACAGGTAGTAGCCATGTTAGCCTGAAGTCAGGCAGAAAGCAGGGTAGAAATGCACCTTATGAACTAACTGAATTTGAGGTGCATAAGCTTTCATGAGTAAGAGCTCACTTCATTAGATGCAAGATGGTGATGGTGGTTGGCGGACCGAGAAGTCTAGAGATGGAATGAGATTCAGTCTCCCCTTGTCACTCAGGTTTGCAGCTCTGGGATACTCCTAGATCCTCTAATGCAGCTGAATCTTCAGGTGGCAGTGGTGGCTAGGAGTGCCTTTCACCGACTCCATCTTGTTGCAATCCTTTCTTTCAAATTCATATCTAATAAACATTATCTATTCTTTTGTTACCTTGAGGGCAGACTACTGCAAACTGCTCCACTTAGGGCTACCCTTGACAACCATTTGGAAACTACAGGTAATTCAGAACATGGCAGCCTACCTTTTGACAGGGATGGGTCATCAGCAGGTTTTCTATGATTTAAAAAAAATCCCCAATTTTTGGTTTAAAAAAGAGCCTAATCCATATTCGGCCATGATTAAAATGAAACACCACTATATATAGAGAGAGATATATTAGTGGTGTTTCTTTAATAAGGGAAAAATGTGGATTTGGGGTTACTTTTTTTTAACCGAAAATTGGGGATTTTTTTAAATCAGAGAAAACCAAGATCCCTGGTCATCAGGAGCACATTATTCTAGTGCCTCAGAGTTGGCACTGGCTCCCAATAGCCAGCACAGTTCAGGATGTTGTTTCTGACCCATAAGCAGCCTGGGACTGACATACTTAAAGGACCACTTCCTGCCTTATGTTCTACTGCAGTCCTTATGGACAGCTGGGAAGAACCTCCTGTAAACTTCATTGTGCGCGAAGTTCAGTCAGAAAAACACATGGGAGATTGCAACTCCTCAGCTTTAGAATTCTGTCCCTCCTGAGGCCCAGAAGAGCCTGAGCCTGGTCATCATTTAGAAGTGTTGTAACACCTAATTTAAGTAGGCTTTTAACAGGCAGGAGTAATTCTGAGGTCCTATGTGGGGAACTGTTTTGCTATTTATCAGTTTACTTTACTATTTGATTCTGGTTTTATAATTTATCTTGTTCTTGTTGTAAGCAGGCCTGACCCTTTTTGGGGGAAAGGCAGCATAGAAATCAATCAATCAAACAAACAGACAGACAGACAGACATAGGCTTTTCAAAGGTAAACAATGCTAGACAGACCTGACAGCTGTCACAGATAACATCTACTACATCTCCTATGTTTAATTAAAACATCAATTATTTTATCAATTTGGACCTCACTAAAGCTTTTGATGTGGTACTGAACAGGGTAGTATTACTAAAAAATGGAGAAGATTAGGATTAGTAAAGGAATTGTAAAATGGATAGGGAGCTGACTCGAATGGAGATAGTAGTGGCTACTGTTGAAAGAGGAAGTATCAGGCCAGAGTAAAGTTATTACTTAGGTTCCTCAAGGATCAGTCTCGGAACTTGCTTAAGTTTTTTTCAGAAATGACCTGGTATCATTAATAGGAGCACCTCATATAATCTGCTGGTGATATCAAGTTGGGAGGTATCATCATGCATGTGAAAATCAAGATAATGCACCATGAAGAAAGAATTGGAGGACCTTGAGGACTGGATTAGAAATCAGATGAACAGGCAAATTAAATTAACAGGCTTGTGCATTTGTAGACTAGTAACCAAAAATTCTACCATAACCTGAGAGCTAATCAGTTGGAAATCTAAGATGGGGAAAGAACTTGGTGTACCAGTGAATCACGGATGACTATAAGCTCCCAATGCTGGAAAAAGGCAAATGCAATTCAAAGATGCATTAATGCATTAGGAGAAACATATTTATTCACATACTATACCTACCTTTCCCCAAAAATTAGCCCTCAAAAACTGGGGTGTGTATCTTAGTGATTTCTTATTCTTGTGCTAGAATTGAAGCATAAGGCCACTGTAAAGGCTGTGTAGGAACACTATAATGGCTGCCAGGGCTCTCTTTCTCTCCCTGTCACAGGGGAAGAGGGGTAGAGTGCACTCTTCACTGTCACAGTTAATGTTAACCCTTTCACAGCCGCTTCCAAATTAGTAGTAGCTTCTGGCTGACCAGCCAAAAACTGCTGCCAATTCAGCAGCAGGTATGAGAGGGTTCAAACCAGCTTTTGGCTGAGCAACAACAGTCAGGACCAAACTATGTGGTCAGGATCCACTGTGATCATGATTCAGCTGTGATTCTGGAAAAATCTTTTTGTCCTTCATTCTGCCTTCCCAAAACAACTTGCATGTCATATTTAATAGTGTGTGATATGTGAGAAAATACAGTATTTTTGGTAGAGGCAGACAGATTACTGCCACTGTACAAGGCATCAATGAGCCTTCATATCAGCAGTTGTGTGTACAATTATCGTCATCCACATTAAAGTAAAATTAAGTGAAACTGAAAGTAGGTACAGAGAAGTGTTAGTAGAATGATCAGGGGAAAGGAGCTAATCTTACAAGAGGAAACTAAAAGTGTTAAATTTGTTTAGTCCAGCAAAATGAAGATTGAAAGGAATTATGATTGCTCTTTATAAATAAATCAGAGGCATAAGCCCCAGAGGCAAAACCTATTTAAGCACAAGAAAATATGGGTAAAAAATGGTTATGAATTAATTTAAACTTGAAATTAGATCTGTACCACTAGACTTACTGTAGGTGTGGCAGTTTCCCCCCTAAAAAGCCCCCCACTCAATTAAACTGTGTATGGTCTTGGCCTAAAAGCCTCAGGGCTGAATGAAGTCCACTGAATTTGGCCATATATTTTTGTAACAACAGTTATTATAGCTAGAGTGATGTTATACACCACTAATGTGTGTACTTACCTTATTCTTGCTATAAACACGAGGTGCCACTTTGAGGAAGACATGTGGCATTTCCTCCAGTGTGTCATTATCAACAACATGGAGTATACAGGTAGGGATGGTGGTATATACCTTTGGTACTACAAGCATATCTTCTGTCACATGAAATACTTCCCTACAATAAAAGAAGAATGACACTACTTTTAAAAAGTGTTTCTAGTCTCAAATCTCTTTTCTCTAATAAAGTGAACATTGCATCAATAATTATGGCAGTAGATGGGTTTGTGTCTTCATGCATTCCAATCACTCAGAGTTACAAATTGCTGGAAGTTATTTTGTCCTAACACAAACCAAACCAAGAAACAAATAAACAATGACAAAAATGAGCTGTAGACTTTGGGCACTGACTTAAAAAATGAATGTGTATTAATTTCATAAAGCTACAAACATTAATTTTAATTGAACTTTTTATTTCATTCGTACTTGGGGCAGAGATCTAAAAAAATTTAATAATTTAGCTTTAATTGTAAAAATATATTTCAAGTACCCAATTACAGCAAATGCTTGAGCTCACGCAACTGAAAGTATGTGGCACTCAAGGCACATATGTAACTACTATAAGCGAAACATGTTTGTATATGCAATAGCTTACTTAACATTTAGGCAAAATATGTTTATTACATACTTATTTGTCTCTTTGTTTCTAATTCTAAAAATCCAGCATAAAATTTGATTATTTTTATATTTTATATTGTTAATACTTTCGTAGCAACTTAATAGTAATATTACTTCTAATAATGGAATTTTTTTTTTTAAATCATTGAATACCATAGACAAAATTTTCTAACTAAATAACAAATATTTGATTATGTAATCCTTTGTCATCCAATTTGCAACATTTTGAATGACAAGATTTTCAGGAAGCAGGGAGCACCTGCCATCTGGAAAAAAAAAAAATCAAACCTTGTCCTTCGAGTTGGATGTGTTAACATGGATGCACCAAGTTGAACAACCAAAAATATAGGAATCTACATCAGACCATTTTTTTTCATTACAAGCAGTTCAAAGCCAGCTTGATGAACTGTCTTCACACTTTGCAGAAACAAACATTCTCCTCTGTTTTCAGTTAATAGTGAAAATATTTATAAAAATCCAATTCTGAAGCCAAATTTTAGGATGGTAAAATAAAGCTTTATAATGGAACCTGGCTATGATTTTATGGTGCGGCGGCCCCTGCCACTCCGTAATAAATTATTCCTGTATAAGTATGGTTACCACATTTCTAGTTTCAAAAAAGAGGACACCTGTGAGGGGGAGAGGAGGCAGAGAGTATATGATTATGGGGGCAGAGGGGGGGCAGTGATATGCCCGTACCCTGCCCCTGCCCCTCACTCCCAAGCCACAGCCCCCACCCCCAGCCCTGCTGCTGCCCCTCATTCCTGACTCACAGTACCCTGCCCCTCACTCCCAACCCGCAAGTCCCTCTCACTGCTAATACCCCTCACTCCTAAACTGCAGCCTGTCACTCCCCCCAACCCTGCTGGTGCCCTTCATTCCTGACCTGCAGCCCCTGGCCCCCCAGCCCTGCCGATGCCCCTCATTTCTGACCCACACCCCCCTGCTCTCCTTAGCCCTGCTGCCCATGCAGCTCTTTGCTGTCTGGGAAGACCTCCCCCCTCACCCTCCCCCCCATCCACCACCTCCCCGCCCTGCTGGAGCCCCAGCGGAGGCAGGCGTGTACATGCACACATACTTCCCGGCCTCCAATCACTTCCCCCTGTTGCCCCCAGCCCCAAGCAGATCCTTGTTGGAGCAAGCCGAGAACTGCCAGGAAAGCACAGGCAGAGCAAAATACTGGATACTTGCTCATATTTCTTAAAAACCGCCCAGATGGAGAAGGGAGTTTGGAGGTGCAAAAAGAAGACATGTCCAGGAAAACCCAGATGTATGTTAACCTTAGTACAGGTATATGGGAAACTCACCTAAAAACCACAAACCAGCAATTTGGTGGCTGATCAGAATATGTTACAACATAATCAGCAAAAGATGTCTTAGTCCATTCATCTTCATAACAGGAGAACTTTTCAATTGACTTACAGTTACTTTTAAACATTTCTCTAGAAAAAAACAAAAAATGTGAGATAAATATTTATGCTTAATAAGCAGAGGACATGTATCTTGATGAACTTTTGCATATAAGGAAGAGTACCAGTATATATGTAACTCGCACTTTACCAGTACGTTAAAAGTTCTTCTCTAGAGCTTGGATACCATGAAATGAAAATATTCTACTGCTGCTAGCGACTAATAAAGATGGTCCTTTTGCTCACCCGGTAGAGTTCTGTCCTGTGGAACTGGAAACCTGGTTTCTGTCTTCAGGTGGCTGAATTCACTAATTAGCATTTGACATGAATTGTTTATTCATCTCCCTTGCAGATATGCTCTGAGGCACAGGAATCAAGCCCTTTCAGACAATGATGACTTTACATTGGAAATGAGGGGCTGTAAGAACAATGCCTGGCTATTCAAACTCCTGGGGGAAGGACATTTCTTAGGGTAAGGAAACTAAGTGAAAGATGGTACTGTTAGGATACTGGGTTAGTGTTCTTCATGTCTGAAAGGATGTAAATATTCTCTTGGTTCTGAATAGATGAGGGAAGATTTTTCCTCTGGTTAAACATTCACCTTTCGGAGGAGGGCGGGAAGTAGGCAGTTAAATGCTGGGCAGGTTCGCTGAGAATCCAATGGGGGAGGTACAGAAGCAGATTTAGGATTTTACCAAGGGGCTCCCGCTGGGGCAGGCAGACAACCCCATGGAAACAGCAGTCAGGGCTTTTTTAAGTCCCAAAAGAAAGTAAGAATTCTCCCCCTTTCCCTTCCTGCTCAAAGGCATGCCCTCCCCTTCCCTCCTGCCCACTGCTGCCACAGTCCGCACCATCTCAGATGTGAGAGGAGCTCCAGAGCCACATTAGCTGGGTTGCGTGGGTGCTGGGCACAGACCAGGACAGCAGCAGCAGTCTCCCTGTGCCTGTCCCAGGCTGTAAGGGAACACCCAGGGGTACCAGGCAGGCAGGGCGAACCCACCCACTACCACTGCTGCAGCCAGGCCCAGATAGAGCCCAGCCCCTGTGAAGCACTGGAGTCCTTCGGTCAGCTGACTGAGTAAAGCAGGCTAAAAGAAGAAATAGTAAGAGGTCCTGGCAGACAGGTCAGAGACAGAAACTTTGCTAATCTATTGAGGTGGGTAGGAACTGCATCCTTGGATTTCAGATGCAGGGTAAGAACAAGTTGTTGTTCTGGTATTTTCCTTTGTTTATTCTTATATCTCTTTCTGTATCTCAGCATATGGTTACAGATATCCTATGCCTTGCTCTTGTTTTTTATAATAACCCTTCTTGTTATCTTTTTAACCCACTTATTGTCAGTAATAACCATGATTCTAGAGTAATTGACCATACAGGCAGACCTCTTTTCCAGAAGTGGGAATCTATCTTCTCTGAGCGCATGACCAGACCAGAGTGTGATTCTTCAAGCTGGCAAAGCCTGGGTGACACGCGTATATGTGAGGCATCATAAATCAGGGAGTAGACCTTTGAGCATCTCAGTCTGTTCTCAGTGGTCAAGCAGCATATGGCAGGGAGGGGTTTGGAGCTGAAGGACACCCCTGAAGAGGTGAAAATACCCCAGGAGTGTGTCTGAGGTACACTCAGCTGCACTTGGGACTGAAGAGCATTACAGGCACCTATTTTGGGATTATGCCCTTTATTAGGTATGGAATGAGGTCAAATCCAACTGTTTCTAGAAGATTTTCTAACCATTCATCATCTTTTCTTTTTCTTACATCATTCTGTCATCTTGTACTTTTTGATCTGAGGTTGTATTAGAAGTTTTAAAGTAATTTTATTACTTCTTTGCAGACAGCACAAAACTGGGAAGGACTGTGAACACACTGGAGGATGTGAGGGTAATTCAGAAAGATCTTGACAAATTGAAAAGTTGGGCTAGAGCTAAAAGGATGATGTACAAATGCAAGGTGCTACACCTTGGGAAGAATAATAAAAAACAGAAATATAAAATGGATGTCACCTGGCTGGATGGCAGCACTATGGAAAAGGACTTGGGAGTCTTGGTAGATCACAGACTCAGTATAAGTCTGCAGTGCGATGCAGCTGCACATAAGGTGATTGCGCTTTTGGGATGTGCGAATAAAAGCATTAGGTGCAAGACATGGGAGATGATAGTGCCTCTCTGCTCGGCCCTGGTTAGGCCTCATCCAGAGTACCATGTGCAATTTTGGGCTTCACATTTTAAAAAGGATATGGAGAAGTTAGAGAGGGTCCAGAGGCAGGCAACAAAGATGATCAAGGGCTTAGAAGGCAAGTCATATGAGGAGAGGCTGAAGGAGCTAGACATGTTCAGCTTGCAGAAAAGGCACTTAAGAGGGTACATAATAGCAGTTTTCAAATACTTGAAGGGCTGCCATAAAGAACAGGGAAAGCAGCTTTTCTCTTATTGGAGTCATTGGACAAATATGCCTGAAGTTGCAGCAAAGTACGTTTAGACTGGATATCTGGAAAAAATTCTTCCCTGTTAAAATAGTGAAGCAGTGGAATAAAATGCCTAGGGAAGTTGTGGATTCTCCATCACTGGAGGTGTTCAAAAAGAGGTTGAACAGACTCTGGTTGGGGATGATCTAGGCATAGCTATGCCTATGTTCTCCTATGGGTATTTCCCATGGCACAATGTATTTTACCAATTTCCTCCCATAGTAAACATAATGCCCTTGTAAAATGCCACTTTGGAAGTTGGGACACCGATGTGGGATATATATAGCACTCAATGGGAAAAGCACAATATGGAAAGAGGATTGAACAAAAGGAAAAAAAAACAAAACCAAACAGAAGTCGTAGAGCCAGCAGGGTCAAAGAACAAACCCCTTTTGATAAGTTTGGCTGAATGTTTAATGTAGTGCAGACATATAATCTGTCTTTGGTGACATCATGGCATATGAGTTCTATTTTATTCTATTCATCACTGTAGGCTACCTTCCATGACTATGTTAAGAGAAGTGAATAACAATATGCATTTATTTTATTCTCTCTCCCCCAGGCTTTTCTTTCTCTGAGAGAAATTTTATGAGTATAATGGAGTGTTTTATTTGTGATATGTAGGTAAATGTGTCAGATGTTTATAAAATTGAAGACAAGACCAGTGCAGTACAACTTGTACTTGGAACAAAACACAATGATATTTGAGGTGGTATCTCCTGTAAGAGTTTGTTTCACAGACTGGTCATTGGTCTCAGGAGACCATGAAGACTGTGCTTTTGGTGGGTTACTGCGTGCCACCACAGCTTCTTGAACGGCTGAGGAGTCCAATGTGTGACATGAAGACACTCTGGCAAGTTACACATACAAACTTGGTTGAGCTTGCATTAGCATGCCCAGTACCATCTTGTCTTGCCTGCCTCTGATACCACCATATGGTAGGTGCTCCCTGCTTCCTGCATCATTGACTCTCTCTATCTTGAAGCAACATAGGACCTGCTTCACAGCAGCTTTCCACTTGCAGCAGTCTGAAGTAACTGATTCCCAGTATTGGCCATTTTTGTGCAGCTCACAAAGGTTTTTATTGCAGACATCAATCAAACAGAGTTTGGGCCATCCAAGGTGACATTTGCCAGCGGCCAGCTCACAGTATGGACACCTTTGTCGATAGAGTGAACGCTCTGTTTTTCCAAACTCTCTTTTAAAGTTTAGCCATGGCATTGCTTGACTTTCCAATATGAGCATTGATTTTTGTCTTCCAAGCCAAGATTTTGAGAGACAGCGGAGCCCAAGTAAGCGATTTTTTCAACCATTTCCAGACTTTCATCATTTATTCTAACTTCAGGAGGGTGGTCAACTTGTTGACTTATGACTACTGTTTTCTTTAGGCTAATGGTCAGAACAAAATCATCACAAGCATGAGAAAAGTGATCCATAAGACTTTCAGTTCTGCTTCTGAATGATTAACAACCGCTTCAGTGTCAATGAAGAGTATTTCATGGACAAGAACTTCTTGAGTTTTCATTTTCACTTTGAGATAATTGAAGTTAAAGAATTTCCCATCAGATAAGTTTTGGTCCAAAAGTATATTCCTTCTGAAGAGCCACTGAATATGTATTTGAGTAGGACAGTGAAGAAAATCCCAAAAAGCACTGGAGCTAGGATACAGCCCTGTTTGACACCACTCTTGATTTCAAATTCTTCCGAATGTGACCCATTGAACTGCACCGCTCCATGCATACCGAGGTGGAAGGACTTGATGATACTCAAGAGCTTAGGAGGACATCCAATCTTCAGGATTCAGAACAAACCATTTCTGCTGGCAAGATTAAAAGCTTTGGTGAGATCGAAAAATGGTATGCACAAAGATTTCCTTTATTCATTGCACTTTTCTTGTAACTGTCTAAAGGAGAATAGCATATTTGTCATAGACTGACCAAATTTGAAACCACATTGAGACTCAAGGTAGACTTTGTCTGTAAGGGTCTGCAGTCTTAGCAGGACGACTTTGGCAAACAGCTTTCCAATGATGCAAAGTAAGGATATACGATGATAGTTATTGTAGTTGCTCATATCATTTTTGTTTTTGTACAGAGTGACTATGCTTGCATCCTGCACGTCTTGAGGAACTTCACCTTCTCTTCAACACATATATATTAATGCATGCAGATAGGGGAAGGAGGATGGATTTCCCACACTTTATAATTTCAGCCAGTATGCAGTCTGCACCTGGGGCTTTACCACAAGCAGGCTGATTGATGGCTTTTTCTACTTCATCTACAGTAGATTCATGGTCAACCACTAGCAGGATTGAGAGGTCTTCAAGTGCATTGAGAGCAGAGTCATGGATCACATTTTCATGAGAGTAGAGTTCTAAGTAATGTTCAACCTATCAATCCATCCACTTATTGAGGTCATTGATGACTTCACCTATGGAAGATTTTAAAGGAACGGTCTTCCTCAGAACAGGCTTCAGAGCTTTCCCAATGCCCCTGTATTGCTTGCACATCACATCAGTCAGCAGCTTTTTGGATACTTTCACACAGTTGTAGCCAATCATCGTTTGACCTTTTGCTGGATCTCTTGAAGTGCCTGCAAGTTGGAGTGGCTAGGGTCACATTTACATTTAAGGAGAGCTGACTGTTTATTTTCTATGAGTGGGATCATTTCAGATGAGTTCTCATCAAAACAATCATTTGAGCTGCGATGCAAGGTACCACAAAAGTCCAAGGCAATTTGATAGAGGGTTCCTTTGAGTTGAATCCAGACTGGTACAGGCCCTATAAAGCTGTTTGCCTTCTACACAGACAAAGCTTACCCTGTTGCACACACTTCTATGGTGAATTGAACTGTTTACTAGGGACTTCATTTCTGAGCTTAAAGTGATAATTTGGCTGTCATGAATACAGAGTGCTAGTTGCCTTGAAGATAGGCACTGAAGACCTTTAACTTGATAGCATTCTATGGAAAGCTGGTGTAGAGAGCGGATGATAGGTTTGATGATTTGTTGATGAAAAGAATGCAGCTTCATTCTGTATTCCATATGGCTTTGTGTCCAAGTAAATCATTATTTATGTACTAGCGATTGCCCAGAAAAAATGACAGATGAATGGTGACTTTCTTGATAGTGTTGTGCATCTAATTGTCTTCTCACAGTGGCATTTTCTTGGGACTCATTTGCATGACTTCCTTGATTACGTCGTGTATTTGTCTTTTCAGAGGCCTCCTCTTGTGATTCACTTGCACGGCGTTCTTGATGACATTGTGCATCTAATTCTTTTCTCACAGTAGCCTCTTCTTGGGACTCATTTGCATGGCTCTCTTGATGTCGCCTCGAGTCCAATTGCCTTCTTCGTGTAGCTGGGTCCTCAGGGCTTAGTCCTCCAAGAAATCATCAAACCTGTCATCCACTCTCTACACCAGGTTTCCATAGAATGCTATCAAGTTAAAGGTCTTCGGACTGACTGTGTGTCTGTCTGGCTGTAATGCTCTTTAAGGGTGCCAGGAGTCCGGCACGGCAGGGAGGGCAGAGGGAGGAGCCAGCTGAGGAAAAGCAGGAGCCGGGCTCCTGGATACTGTGAAGCTACTTTCTTGATGGCATTGTGCATCTAATTGTCTCCTCACAGTAGCCAGGAGCCCAGCTTCCACTTTTCCTCAGCTGGCTCCTCCCTCTGTCCTTCCTGCTGTGCCAGGTTCCTGGCACGCTTAAAGAGCATTATGGACAGACAGACACACAGACAGATGGACTAAGCCCTTTATATATAGATAGATTATTACTATGGTCTTTTCATTGCTCTAATTTAATTTATATCATGGAGTTATATAAAGAAGATTTTTAAGTCTACTTAAGTGTTAATCTTACCTGATACCTTTCTCTCTGTTTAAATTACGAAATTGCTCCACATAATAAACCTGGTTTATATACATTTGGTGTTCCCCTCATTCCATAGATAGCAGTGAAGCATTACAAAACAACTATCCTCACAATGATTTTTTAATGAATAATAGAGTATGAATTTCACTTGATTTAGATGTCTGAATTATATCAAAGTTTGTCTCCTGTATGTGATTAATTTCAAGTGAGAGGGTCTGAAACATGTTTTGACAATGCTGTTCCTCAAGGGGTCCTTCTATCAGCGACAAGTTGCATAAAAAAAACCAAAGAAATTATATTGACTTCTGAATACATTTCAAGTGACATTACGTAGTGTCATAATTTAATCAAACTTGGAAATTTTCAGAAACAGTGATCCTGTCCCCTCTCAGACATTGCTTTTAAAGTGTGATTCATGTTTTAACGGAGCAATAAATTTTAATGTCATACATTTAAGACATTTATCACTTGATAATGAGCTTCAAATATGGAAATCCAGCCACAAAAAATGTTACTCTATAAATGTAAGATTTCTTTTGTATCCTACTTGAATTTTAATACGTGGCTTGTTACACTTAAGGGTGATAGTATCATAACATTTGACTGGGTCCTCCAGCCTCCCAGGGTTCTCTCCATAACCCCTTCCTGCAAGAGGACTCTCTTGAGACTTATGCTGAAATCTGCTGCCCCTTTCTTCAACCAGTTTTCAAGGATGCTTCAAGCCTTCAACACTCCTGGAACCCACAAACAGGGGTTTTCCACAGAAATGGGTGGCATATTTTGTAAAGAACATTAGGGGAAAATACTATTTTTAACACTTGTTAAAAAAAGTATTGGCTACAAAAACTATAAGTTGTAGGTTTTGTTAAGAAGGTGTTTGTATTTTTAGTCTAGAAGGCAGGTAGAAATAAATTGAGTTTGTCACAGCTTGAAATGTGATTCTAGTACTTTTCAAAGCCTGAAGCTAGAGGCTGCGGAAAACCTTCATAGCAAACTCTTAGTGATTTTTCAGGTAACTTTATTGGCTAAGACTCCAACCAGCACTAAATAATAATAACTTTTACCTGCTGTTCAAGAGCACATTTAATTTTAAATACAAGTTTCTAAATGTTGAAATATTTTAAATGTTCAAAAGCAGCTGAATTCCTTTAAATGTGACCAGGAGTGGGTCATACTGTTGCAAAGCTACATTAAAGCATACCTTGCTTGCAGGATCCCATCCTCATTCCCAGTTGGTGTGTTTGTCCAAGAGCTTTCAGAAAAAAAACAACTCCAGCCACAAGTGTGAGGCAAGCAAGAAATGTATTGTGAACATCGGGTCAGCTATTCATTAATTGCCACCAGCAGATTCAACAAAAAGTAAGTTCTCATATGCACGTTCAATACATTCACATATCTTACAAAAAGGCCTTTGCTACCTATTATTTCCTACCTATTATCTGTGGAGTATTGTAATATTTCCATCTGGTAGGTCTGACAGACCTAAAAACGTAACTTTAAAAGCATATGGCTGACCATTGTTATTTAGTTGTTGCTATTTTAAAGGTTTGCATTGTTTATCATGCTCCTCAATAAGCAGTAAAAATGATTTTCCCTCATTCCTATGTTCTCACTTTTGTGTTTAAAGTATTAAATGGTTTTCTTCATATGTCTGTTTTTATTTCCTTATTCATAGAAAAAAATTGGTTTTTGGTTTGTTTTGACAATACGGGCTATGGTTGTGGAGCGTAAGAGGGGCTGAAATGGACTACTTTTAAGACACTAGTTAAATGGCTGCTGCCAAATGCAGGGGACTTGACTTGATGGCCAGAGAACCCTCTTCCAGTCCTGTGCTTCTATACGCTCCTAATTAATGACAGCTAGCCAGGATCAGCGAGTTCATAAAAACTTTGACGATTGTCACAAAGGCAGCATCAGAATGGGATACACTTTAACATTTTTCTGGCACGGCTAGAACCCTTATGAGGGTTACAAAAGTTCATAATCTAATTGATAGAGATGTATTAGTTAAAATCTTAGTGTAGGCACAACTAAAATAACCTCTAAATATAAACATGAAGAGTTACTGATAGGATTTGGCAAATATTTCAGGTGTACATGGCAGCAGGCTTAAATCTGCATGTTATACCTTCATTAAGAATCACAAATGCTTTTAAGCATAGTTTTCACTATTTCAAAATTAGTCACTCTCATAACGTATTCTGATGACCAACTGATTTTATGATTGTACAAAAATGATTCTACTGAATAGACCACAATATAAAATGTTCATTTATTACTTATTACCTTAATAGAGTTACAGCACACTGTTCAAAATTTGGATCAATCAGACTCCACAATTTTTGCAGGTTCTCTTTGACATTAGCATTTTCCTTTGTCCCTGAAAATAAAATTTGTTATTAAATTTTGATGTTCAAAAAAATACAAAAAGACTTGTGAAAAAATTACCAAAGTAAAATGTGTTATGTATTTAGTTAGTTTATTTTTAATTTTACAGAATTCTCCCATATGAGGAAACCAGTTTTTCCTCATAGATCACTACAGACCCATTGATATCAGTCTTCCATGTGCACATGAAGATCAGCCCTTCTGCTACAGTAAAGAGAGATGTTTGTACCTTCTACTGAATTACATATTCTCGTACATATTGTATTATGCTATACTAATATACGTGGTATATAAGTATAGCATAATACAATATGTATGACCAATGTAGTATTACCATAATTGAGGTTACCTTATTTCACTGTAGTATTACCATACTACAGTAAAATAAGGTAACCTCAATTATTATGGAAGACAGTGATCAGCACATTGAAACTTCAATTAAATTGCTTTTTTCCCTTGCTGTATGCTGCCACACAGCAAATGAACTGTTAAAAGAAATGGAAAATATTGCATGATAAGATTGGAGGAAAAAAAAGATGCTGTATCAAGAAACAAGAGGAAAAAAGTCATAGGTATATGTGTGAAAGGAGAAAAAAATAATTATGAGAATGACTGGAAAGACATAATAGAAATTAAAAAAAAAACATTTAAGCAAAGACTATGGAATGCATTAGAGAAAAATCTTGGGAAGTAAAAAAGATCCATTGCAGACAAAAGAAAGGAAGAAGTTGGGAAATACCCACCTGGCAACTGACAAATAGAAAACTAAATTTCAAGAAAAGCAGATTCAGGGGGTCAGGAAATTGCAGAAACCAAAAATAAAGTAATATGCACAGCCTAAAGCCCTCTTATTATAGGGCTTACAAAACATACATTGGTAGAAGAAAAGAGCCTATATAAGACAAGACTTGGAACAATAGTTCAAGAAAGGGAAGGTGTTGGGATTACAGATATAGAGAAGAACACAAGATGGCTCATTTGAAGGAGATTTTAAAGGACATATCCGAATGAATGAGAAGAAGCCTGACCTAAAAAGACAGGATTGGTGCCTAGGAGCTTTATGCTTTTTCCAAGCACAAAGCTCAAGCACTCCAGCTCATGACAATCAGCTGCAAAATAAGGGACAGGACTGAGTCCCCTCTGAGGCAGTCAGTGGCAGAGGGTCAGTAGCACAGGCAGCTTCCAGGGGTCGTTGCTCTAAAACCCTGCTCCAGATGACTGGCCAGGCAACCGACATGCCTCGTGGCTCGCCAATCCCACTCTGAGCGCCGGCCTGCACCCCGAGCTCCCAGGGATCCTCATCCTGGTGCTCTGCCGCTCATCAGGATCCTGGTGCCTTGCCTGTTGCTGTCCTGCTTCCCCAGGGAAGGTAAGGGTTTTCCTCAACTCACCGGCCCAGCTCCCTGCTCTGGATAAGGATGCCACCTGCACTCCTGACCTCTGCCTCTTCTCCGCAGTGGAGTGGAGGGTTGACTACCACCCCTAGATCTGGGACACCTGGCACGTCCAGCACACTGCGATGGGGCCTTGGGGCACCAGCTCTCTGTCCCAAGCCTTGATGGCTGCTCCCTCTCTGCTGCAGGGCTGGAGGCACGGCCGAGTGCTGCTGTCTTCTTCTCCCAGGGCATTCCAGAGGAGTCTCTCTGCTCCTTCTGCTGGGTCAGCTCTCCCTAGCTCTTAGGCCTCCTGTGCCATTCCCCAGAGTCACTGTCAGCAGCTCCCACATGCCAATTCAGCTGCTGCTTTTATCCCCTCCAGCAGTTCCTCCCTGGTTTGCAAACCGGCCAACCAGGGCTCAGGGTGCTGGGTCCCCCACTCCGGCCATCCCCCTTCCATGCGAATGAGGGGATTGAAAACCCCTTCTTTCCATTGGCTTCTCCTTTTCCACAGGGCAGGGCTCCCCTGCTCCACCCTTGGGGTTGCTTAGAGTACACCTGCACTGTTTCTAGCCCAGGGTAAGTATCTCAAGCTGATCTGGTGAGCCCACACTGGCAGTCTGTTACACAATGGAAACACTTCTGTCATGAAAACAAACTGCTCAGATGGAAGATGAGACTTGGGCTATTAACCTCTTCTCACCTTGCAGGGATTCAGCCTTTCATCTGCCAGTTCCCAAAAAGAATGCTTTAACCACCAGACTATGCCCTGGGCTGGGTGGAGCATCCTTTCCCTCCTCCCTTCTTTAAAGTGGTCCACTGGACAGCTGGGAGTGCAAGAGTCATGAGGCCAGAGACATTGCATGAAAGGAAGCAGTTTTGGATTCTGGTCCTTACTGCCTGCTGCCATTTGTTTCTTTTCTTTTCAATCAGGATAATGGGAGAGTAGGGCTGGAAGGGACCTCACAAGGTCATCTAGTTCAGACCCTTGCTTAAAGCAAGATCATCCCTCACTAAACCATCCAAGCAAAGCATTGTGGCTGTTTTGTTAAACCCATAGGTATAGGTCCCTGCAGGTTTACTGGCTGAGCCAAAATGCTCTATCCATCTTTTTTTCCTAAACTGAGCTGGGTGGGAAGCCTACAGCACCTACCAGGTCAGCTGAGTCCAATTCTGGTCAGTGGCACCTGTGGAGTCACCTGAGGGCCCACCTAGCTGAACAAGTAGCAGCTTCTGCAGGACAAGCCTCTGCAGCGGGAAATGAGTGTGTGTCCACATGTGACCGCTAAGAAGCTCCTTGTGCTTCCTGTGTAGCACATATGGCGTTATTTTCTCTTTCCCCTGACAGGCTGGAGGTGCAGAAGCTGCTGTTACTGTGATTCCTCACTTAATGTGTGTACCCAACTTCCAGCAGCTGATTTGGGAAAAGGTGTATGTTGTATGCAAGACAGTAAGATGTGTTTTAATGCATCAAAATGTAAAGTAAAACAGTCAGGAACCAAGCATATAGGTTATACCTGTAGGTGGAGACTGTTGCAAAGCAGTGACTTAAAGGCTATAAACAAACATCATCCCAGCACAGCTGATCTGCTTCACTGGCAAAATAGAAATTGCCTGTTATCCTACAGAATTGGGCCCTACCCACTTCCAGGGCTTCAGAGACCCGAAGGATAAACCTCAGGGTGTACCTGCTGCCAAAGGGAAAACCTGGGATTCCCCAGTTTGCAGAGGAATACCCTGTGTCAGAATCATCAGGTGAGTCTTTGCAAGTCTACAAACATGAGTTGTCCCACATTTCCCCACGGGAAATGGGAGCACCTTCCTTGAGTAGCTGCAAAAGCACAAACATTTTTATGGTAGCACAAAGGCAAAGTCTGTTTGCAGTTAAAGAGAGAGAGATGTTGAAGGTAATTGTCTCATAAAGAGCTGGTCATGCAATAGATAAAGTTTGATTTTCTAGGCTAGAATTTCTTAAGTCATTATCTTACAATTTTGTTATATTGGATGATTACATCAACTTTAATATTATAGTTGGTACATACTTGGCACAGGTACAATTATTTACTCAGGACCTCTCTCTGCCTCTCTCATGCACACACATATACAAGCTATTAATACTATTTGTATTAAAGTCTCTTTCTCACTCAGACTGTCTGAACCACAATGCTTTGCCAATGTTGTACACATTTTCCACAGTCTACATTCTTCAATATCTACATGAAAAATGAACATAAAAAATTTAATTGGCAAACCCCAAAATACAACTCTTTCTACTTTTTCAGTGTCTCCATGATTCATCCATGACAGCTGTTCATACATATTCACTCGAACTTGCTACTGCATGTTTCATTACAAATGGGCATCACAATATTCAAATATTTTTAGTAAAATATATATAAACCTTTACATAGAGATGGCAATAAACTGTTTCAATATGCTGAGATCTTTTATTCACAGACATCTCTCTGAATACTTGCAATTACATCTCTTTAAAAAAATAGTAATACTTCAAATGAATAGGGAGGGGTGTTAGTATAATACTCTCCTGGGAAAGCTATATATAATACAGCTGGAATATGATATGGAATTTGATAATATACATGGAATATATAATATCATATATATTTTATTTTCCACAAACGAAACCTTCTACATTATTCTGAGCTAACTGAGGCCATAATTATATAGGCCCTAATTCAGCACCTACTAAAAGCAATTAGAGTTTTTCCAAAGGGCTTCAGGGGGCCAGAGGTCAAAATCCTATTCCATAGTTAATGCCATCAATGAGACTCAGGCCCCTGCCAGATGTTATTTCCATCAATCAACAGTAATGTTGGTCAAAGGAAACTGTTGTGTCATGTGACCTGCTTCATGCTCACAGGGCAAGATACCTTGTGGGGGAAAAGGTGCTCTGGGAACTTGGTCTGCACTTTCTAGCAAGAGTAGCTAAAGAGCTGTTGGAAAGGGCTGTCATCCCCTCACCTTCTGCTGTGCTAATGAGAAGTCAGCTCTAAGCTCAGCAGCTTGTCAGCTGAGCACCTTTTAGTGAAGGAGTTGCTCCCCAGCCCTTGTGCAGGGAACATCCAGGTGAAGGACTCAAGGGGGCAGGATCAGCAAGTTACAAAAGCACCCAGGAGACTTTATGAGGTGTTTTTGCATACGTGCTTTTCCTCTCTCCCCTTTTTTATCATATTCATAGCTTTCTAAACAAATTCCCTCCCATATCTTTCAGGTTGTATCTAAGTAAAGCATGTCATGTTAAGTGTTTACACCCTGGCTCTCACAGGGGAGAAGTCCTAAATAGCTTCTTAAAGAAGCAGCTTTGAAGACTGATTGTGGGAAGAGATGAGGGGCAGTGAGTCATGACATTTCCTGCTACTGCACCAGCAGAGTTCAGAATGAGTCACAGAGAGTATCCTTGCAGGAAGAGGGTGGGAGGAAGGAGTACTTGGAGGACCTGGCCAAGCACTATGACCGTATGTATAACATGCCACACATTCAAATTAAAGCTTGATACAAGCAAGTTACAAAGAAGTACTACATTTAATATGCAACATCTTTTAGGCTGGACTGGCATCTTTATGACTTATCAGGTGATGAAGTGCTACAACATATCGTAAGTTACAATTAACACATTAATTATGCTTTAAATGTAACATCTGCCAGGTGCACCAGTGTCATATTGCATTTGTATCATGCAGTTTATTAAATTTTGGCAGCCATTTGTAACAAGACCTGCCACCAAGGATGGTTGTGGCACCCCATGGCACTAACGCTAATCCTGTCTCTCACTCTGCCCTCCATGGTAGTGCCCTGATCCCACCTGCCATGCTTGTTGCGGGGAATTATCATTGGGAGGAATTATTAGGCCTGTGCGAGTCAGCAGTGATCCGATCCGGCTTTGGATCCAGCTGCTTTGGATGGCCGCGATCCGATCCAGAGCTCCAGACTGGGTTACTGCCTCGATTCGGCCGAAGTGACTCCGAAGCTTCAGAGCCGCCTCAGAGATCTGTCCATAGGGTATAATGGGGAATCAATGAAATATCTATAATTTTATTCTTTCTTGTCCGATTTGGATGAAACTTGCAGGGATGGTAGCCTCTGCTGAGAGCATGAAACCTGACAAGTTTCAAGAATATCAGTGCAGGGGTTTGGGGGGAACTGTACCCCAAATTCTTGAAAGCCAAACATGTCATGGCTGTGTCACACCACAGGGGGGGTGAAAACTGCAGGGTGGTAGCTCTTACTGAGGCCACAGAGCCTGCCAAGTTTCAAGAAGATTGGTGCAGGGGCTTGGGAGGAACTTCTCCTCAAGCTGCGGACAAGCAAAACTCATGCCATGCGTGACACTGCGTGTGTTAAGGTGCAGCGGGGTGACAGCTGCTGTTATGCCTGCCAGCTGTCAAGGAGATTGGTGCAGGGGGGTTCTGGGGCCCTGCACCTCTGGCTGCTAACAGACAAAACTCATGCCAAGACTCTCTGTCTCTGGGCAGTTGATTGTCTGTATTGATTCTTTCCTCTCCTTAGCCTGGTTTTGTAGGTGCTAATTGATGCTTGTTAAGTCGTTATGTAGTAGCTAGGTCCTGTGCATTGAGCTGGTCCCCGAGTCCCTGGTCCCTAAGTGAATCAGGATTGATTGATTGGTAACCAGTAACACAATAGCTTAGCAGCCAGGCCTGCAGTAGTGTCTCCCTCCCCACCCCAAGCTAGACACAGTCAGTCCCACAGCACCCATGGCATGAGTTTTGCGCAAAGAGCTGTGAGAGAATGAGAGGCAGCTTGACAGGCAGGTCCCCCAAACCCCTGCACCGATCTTCTTGAAACTTGGCAGGCTTTGTGGCCTCAGTAAGAGCTAACACCCCTGCAGTTTTCACCCCACTATGTTGTAATGCCTAGATGTGACATGAGTTTTGCTTTCAAGAATTTGGGGTACTGTTCCCCCCAAACTCTTGCACCGATGCACCGATCTTCTTGAAACTTGGCAGACTTCATCCTCTCTGCAGAGTTTACCATCGCTGAAAATTTCATCCAAATAAGACAGAAAACAACAAAGTTATAGATATTTTATTGTTTCCCCATTATACCCTATGGCCGGATCTCCGAGGCAGCTCCGAGGCGGCTCCAAAGCTCTTCAGGAGCTCCGAACCACTTTGGGAAGCCTAACGAGGCCAGCGCTTCAACCCGGATGTGCTGCTTCAGATCCCAAAGCGTCCGACGCTTCTCTGGATCCGAAGTTCTGTCCGAAGCCTCACACAGCCCTAGGAATTATATTTGGGTGGTAGATGGGGCTGGGCAGGGCAGCCATGGGAGCTTCTCCTGCGGCTTCCCGCACCCGGGGGGAGGCTGGCACAGCTGGAGGAGCCACAGGAGAACCTGCAGCTGCCCGGCTGTGTCTGCTCCTCCCCTGCCAATCCAAATCTCCAAATCAGCACCAAATCCCCTATTCTGATTCATCTGAATCTAATGGAGACATTGATTTGAATCACCGAATCGAATCACTGTCCTCTGAATTGGCTAAATCTGAATCGAATACTTCTCTATTCACACAGGCCTAATACACACACACACACACACACACACACCCACAGCATACACACATATATATACACATGCACACATATACACATATATACACACACGCACACACATATATATGTGTGTATATATATACACACACACACACACACACACATGTATAAAGCTGTGCTCAGAATACCAGAGGCATTTCACTGCACCCCCCTCAGCGGACTGTCTTTGTACAGCCTGATTTTTTTTTAAACTTAGTCCTATGAGCAAGGCAACTTCTTTTTATATTTGGTCTCAGCCAACTCAGACTTTTAGCCTTTATCTGGGGTTCACTTTTCCCCTAGCACCTTGCAAAAGGCTGCTCTTGTCCAGGGCCCACAGTCTCCATCCCCTTGATTATCAGTTTCTCCCCCTCGCTCTCCTCCCCTAGCTCTCTGATTGTCAATCTCTCTCCCTGGGCTCTCCAGCCCTAGCTCCTTGACAGTCAGTCTGCTTTTCTCAGGGGGTTCTATACCCACGGATCATATACCTTCCCCTTGTACTCACCATGACCTCCCTACTCTGCTATAGCCAGACCCATGCCTCATGGCTAAAACAGAAACATAAACAACCACAGAACAAAAATTATGCATCTCAAGTCTTCTCTCTGCAAATCTCCTCTTCCCTTCCAAATCAGGGCCATCCTAAATCTCTAGAGCTCTGTGTATAAATCCCTGCCTGGCTCCTCTTCTTCCAGTAACCAGGTTTCTTTTCCCTAATGGGGTACAGGGGTTCCTCTTTTACCAAATAGCAGGCTTATTGTTTTGGCATTTACCTCTCTATGGCTTGCACCAGCAGCCTGCCTATCTGAAAGCAGACTTACAGCTCTGTAACCAGGTTCTCTGTACTGTTTTGAAGCCAGTTATCTTGGCTCCTTGGCTTTACCTTTAGTAACAAGGATTGGGGTCCCCTGTTACACTATCTGCTATTCATCTGTAATATTTCACAGTTTTCCTATATATTTTTAAATGAGCTATTCAGATAATTTATGTATAATGACTCTTGATAATTAATTAAAGGATACACTGTATGTTTTAAAAAATATATATTTTTAAAGGCTTACCTGGTTTTCTACCTTTTAACACTTTTCTAATATAAGTCCCTCGCCAGCTGGCTTGCAGTTTAAGAGCTGCAGCTTCTTCTTCAGAAGTTGCAATTCTGTTCTGCCAAGAAACTGGTATATTAAGCTCTAGCACATCTATAAGAAAAAGAGAACAGTTCTGTCAAAAACATGATGCAAATGCTGCAATCACAGCTGTTTAAAATGAATCTAAAGGACTTTGTTAGCTGTTCTCTAGGAATACATTGGTTGGTTCATAAATCCTCCATTTATGATGTACTATTGTCATACTATGTATGAACCAATATATATTAAATCCCTGTTAGAATGTGGTACCAAATCAGGATGATTATATATCCTGGGCAATTGCCTAATATTGTCATCTAGGTTTTCTTTCTGATGCCAAAAGTTAAATTGATCCAAGTAGCAGGGGCTTACTGAGATTAAACAAGATGGCTGCCATTAAAGACAAACAGCTTTAATTTTTTTCCTAATTAAGCCTTTCATTGTTATTGCAAAAGAACCTTCAAAATGTGCATTGACTATAAATTGCTGGAGTACTGTTAGAGTTTGCAAACAGCCTGAAACTAGGGCTTCAGAGTTTGATGGGTCCAATAATTCTGAAAGATTTTGTTAACTGTAAAACTTTACTACTTGAACACTTTCATTGTGTAAGTGCTAAAAATTTCAACTCAGCTTCTACTAGGAAAACACATAAGAAGATCAAAGAACGTTTACCAAGGACTTGTTACTGACTTGCCAAGAGATATATTTCCTGTGACACACACATGGGTATTAGTAGTTCTGTCATACCTACATGAATGTCACTTAGAATCTCAGATATAACTAGACAGACAGAAAATACTCCTAT
Organism: Alligator sinensis; assembly: GCF_000455745.1. Taxonomy (NCBI): domain Eukaryota; kingdom Metazoa; phylum Chordata; order Crocodylia; family Alligatoridae; genus Alligator; species Alligator sinensis. The sequence goes on along the minus strand of NW_005842724.1, from coordinate 282,315 downwards.
AAAATGCCATTAAGCCAACAGCACACTGCTTCAGGCTTGGACCCAGAAGACTATAGAGCCTCATCTCATCTCTTCTACTGAACATTTAAAAATGTATCAGGCTTTACAACCCTTATTTCTCACAAGGGCCTCAGGAAGCAGACAAATATTGTATCTTCAGTAATTAATATAGATTAAATTGCAAGGTTGTACAGTTTTATATAGCAAAGAAAGATCAAAAAGGCCAAAAGGCCTACTGCCACTGCTGGCCCACTAAGCAACCCTTGCAAAGCCAGCAGTCCAAGGCATTTAAGGGAGCCTACCACTGCCCCAGCCCTGGTACAATTTGTGGGCGAGGCAAGAGCCCCCAAGGGGACACTTGCCTCCCTGTACACAAATGCCAGGAGCTTGGGGAATAAACAGGAGGAACTCGTCCTCCTGCTTAACACAAATAATTATGATGTCATAAGGATAATGGAGACCTGGTGGGACTCCACCCATGACTGGACCATGGGTATAGATGGCTATACCCTGTACAGGAGAGATTGAGTAGATAAAATGGGTGGGGGTGTAGCTCTTTATGTTAAGGAAAGCTACACGTCCCTGCAAGCTGATCTTGGTGACCAGGGTGGATGACTGGAGACACTCTGGGTTAAAATCCATAGGGAACATGGCACAGGGGACATGGCGGTGCGAGTCTACTACAGACCTCCCACCCAAAGCCAAGAGCTTGACCATGAGTTCGCTCGGGAACTGGCTGAGGCTGCATGCTCCAGGGCTATGGTTGTCATGGGTGACTTCAGCTACCCAGACATCTCATGGGAGGATCACTCAGCAAAATCTGAGTGGTCGCAAAGCTTCCTATCATGCATGGATGACCTCTACCTGACCCAAAAAGTCTACGGGCCAACGAGAGGTAAAGCGTTGTTCGACCTGGTACTGGCAACTGGGGATGACCTAAACAGCGACCTAGTGATTGATGGGAAGCTGGGTGACAGCGACCACGAGCTGATCACCTTCACCATCTGCCGTAAAGCTGGCAAGTCAGTCAGCAAAACCGAAGTCCTTGACTTCAGGAAAGCTGACTTTGACAAGCTCAGGAGGCTTGTTGGTGAGCCCCTAAGGGACCACGACCCCAAGGGGAGGGGAGTTCAGGAAGAGTGGTTGCTCCTCAAAGGAGCGATCCTCAATGCACAAGCTAATTCTATTCCATCTCGAAGGAAAGGCAGCAAGAGGGCACAGAAGACCCCCTGGCTCTCCAGGGATCTAGCAGACATCCTGAGGTTAAAAAGAAAGGCATACAAAGGATGGAGGGCGGCATTCACCTCTAAGAAGGAATATTCTGCACTGGTCCAGTCCTGCAGGGAGCAAACCAGGAAAGCCAAGGCTGCAACTGAACTCCAACTAGCTTCGAGTATCAAGGACAATAAAAAGTCCTTTTTCTGATATGTGGGGAGCCGGAGGAAAAGCAAGGGCAACATTGGACCCCTGCTAAACCAGATGGGACAAGTGACAACCAATGCCCAGGAAAAAGCCAACCTATTAAATGCATACTTTGCGTCGGTCTTTCATCAGTCCCATGGGACGCCCATGCCCGCTACGGGACAGGGAGGTCTGGGTGAGGATGATCCCCTGCCCTCCATCAATGCTGACCTTGTGAAGGAACACCTTGAGAGGCTAGATACCTTCAAGTCAGCTGGCCCTGATAATCTACACCCAAGGGTACTCAAGGAGCTGGCAAGCATCATAGCCCAGGCCCTAGCATGGATCTTTGAAAACTCCTGGTGCTCTGGTGAAGTGCCCAAAGACTGGAAGAAGGCCAATGTGGTGCCTATCTTCGAGAAAGAGAGGAAAGTGGATCCGGCAAACTACAGGCCTATCAGCCTGACTTATATCCTGGGGAAGATCTTAGAAAAATTTATTAAAGAGGCCATCCTTAATGGACTGGCCGACGCCAAAATCCTGAGGGATAGCCAGCACGGGTTTGTTGCAGGTAGGTCTTGCTTGACCAATCTCATTTCCTTTTACAACCAGGTAAATTATCACCTGGACAAGGGAGAAGAGATTGATGTCATATATCTTGACTTCAAAAAAGCCTTTGATCTGCTATCCCATGATCACCTCTTGGTGAAACTGGCCAATTGTGGCCTTGGGTCCACCACGATCCACTGGCTGGGAAATTGGCTCCGTGGTCAGACCCAAAGGGTAGTAATAGATGAAAGTCAATCGTCGTGGTGTCCAGTGACCAGTGGGGTCCCCCAAGGCTCTGTCCTTGGACCCATATTGTTCAACATCTTCATTAATGATGTGAACATTGGAGTCAGAAGTGGACTGGCCAAGTTCACCGATGACACCAAACTCTGGGGCAAAGCATTCACACCCAAAGACAGATCTGATGGTGTTCAACGCCGATAAATGCAAGGTTCTCCACCGTGGGAAGAAAAACCCGCTGCATCCTTATAGGCTCAGCAGTGCTATGTTGGCTAGCACTATGGAAGAAAGAGACTTGGGGGTCATCATTGACCACAAGATGAACCTGAGCCTGCAATGCGATGCTGCAACTAGTAAAGTGACCAAAACACTGGCTTGCATCCATAGATGCTTCTCAAGCAAATCCCAGGACGTTATTCTCCCCTTGTACTCCGTCTTGGTGAGGCCACAGCTGGAGTACTGCGTCCAGTTTTGGGCCCCACAATTCAAAAAGGATGTGGAGAAGCTTGAGAGAGTCCAACGAAGAGCCACGCGCATGATCAAAGGTCAGGGAAGCAGACCTTACGAAGACAGACTGAGAGCTATGGGGCTCTTCAGGCTGGAAAAGCGCAGGCTCAGGGGTGATCTGATGGCCACCTATAAGTTTATCAGGGGTGACCACCAGTATCTGTGGGAACGTTTGTTCACCAGAGCGCCCCAAGGGATGATGAGGTTGAACGGTTATAAACTACTGCAAGACCGTTTCAGGTTGGATATAAGGAAGAATTTCTTTACTGTCCGAGCCCCCAAGGTCTGGAATAGCCTGCCATCGGAGGTGGTTCAAACACCTACATTGGACACCTTCAAGAGAAATTTGGATGTTTATCTTGCTGGGATCCTATGACCCCAGCTGACTTCCTGCCCCTCGGGCAGGGGGCTGGACTCGATGATCTTCCAAAGTCCCTTCCAGCTCTGTTTATGAAATCTATGAAATCTTTGAAAATTTGGTGGTGGCTACAGAGCCAAAGATAATTAATCTGTCTCTTAGTGGCCTCTGTAATATCATCTTGGCCTTGCTCCACTCCATTCCACTATACTTCACTACTGGGAGGAGGAATTGAAGCAGGGTGTGACTGCACCACTGCACCCCTTCATCCATCCCTGTGTGCTTCCTATTGTTCAGTTTCAAATACTGTTATCCGTTCTCAGGGGTTGCATTGAAACAGTAGCTGGTCCCAAGACCAGACCCAACAGTATATGCTTCTACTAAGCAAATTTGTTTTACTAAAGTGATACAGGTCTGTACTGCAGATACAGGAGTCCTATTAAAAAACCTGCTGACTGCCCATATAGGACAAAATTAATATATAATCAAGCAATCAAAAATTGTATCACAATGTGTCTGCTCAGGTCAAAAGGCAACTGAACTAATATTGCAAAACTAATGTTTTCTCCTGGAATTTACCAATGCTGTTACTATATTTCAACCTTTCTTAATAGTGAACATGGCAGAAATGCAGTTCTCACTCACTGGACCTGCAGAAATGTTAGATGACATTGTAAATTTTTTTTTTCTGGGGGTGGGGGGTGGGGAGTGGGGAAGGGAGAAGTAGTGGTAACATGGTATAAACATGTCTTCTTCAGTTTGTTGTTTTATTAGTTTCAAATCAAGAACTGACTTTGTTCGGCTCTGGTTCCTCATACCTCATACAGGACATAGTAGAGATAAAAAAAAATACAGACAAGAGCAATGATGACCAGGAGACACTAAATAAGCTAAGATTTTTCAGTGTAGAGAAAAGACAAGGGGCAGTGAGAATCAGATACAGGTTTATAAAATAATGAATGCAGTGGAGAAAGTGTTATTTTCCATCTTTTTCAATAATATAACTAGGGGACGTACAATAAAATTATTATCCCAAGGGTTTAAAATAAACAAAAGGAGATTTTTTTCATATAGCATGGAATTAACTTGTAGAACTCATTGCTACAAGATGTCGCAGAAGCTGATAATATAAGTAGGTTAAAAAAATGACTAGACAAGTTAATGCAGCAGAATTCCATCAGTAGCTATTTAACAAGGAAGTAGGGTTGCAACCTCCAAATTAGGTTTACCTAGGCCTTTAAATGCTACAAACTGTAAGGGAAGAAAGGCTTGAAACCTATCAATCTGGACAGGTCATGGATAAATACTCTTCTGCTTCAAATCTCTCTGCTACTGAGAAATTCAGGATGCTGGGCTAGACAGACCTGTAGTAAGACCAGCATAATGTTTCTTAAACTTAAACATTTCTAAAACTTCTTCTTGAGTGTCTCCAGTTAGTGCAAGAAGAGAAACCTGAGGAATACTATTGTAACATGAGAGACAGTAAATACCACTGACTTGAATGTTAGTCACGTGTACAAGTGCCCTTAGGTTTCACTTTACACAGGCAATGGGGTTTTCTCTTAGGTTAGTATGAAGACCCTAAAATACATTTAGAAATTATTTTATATTGCAAAGCACTGCCTTTAAAATTAAATTTGAAAATTGTACATAAGGTGTGAAAAACTAGTTTTATTATTTTATTTACATTTGTTAATATTGGTTGCACGTTTAACAGTATAGCTTATTTTCTGATTCTTGAATGTGTGCAAGTGTGTTTGCAGAACAGCATTGTGGGTAATTCTGTATGTGTACTGACAGAATAGAAGACTTTGCCTGCTTAAGCTCTAGATTCTGGTCTAAACCTCTCTTTCAAAAAAGTAGCCCTCATTCCTCAGGGTGTAGCATGACCTAGTGGCTCAGTACTTTAGCAAATTACTAAAGGTGTGTGCGCATGACACTTTAAAGCAGGCTAAATGCTTTTGCACCGCTTTAATGGTGTCAGTATTTGCATGGTTCGGTAGCATATTGCACATTAATTCCAGCCACTGTAGGAAATTTGGCAGTGTAAATGTGCCTTAAATGTCTTGGGGCACAGCAAACTAAAACTCCTTTGAGGAGTTTTAGTTTGCTGCTCCTACAGCCGCGGAGCGAAGCACCAGGCTCTGTGCAGCTCAGGGACTCTGCAGGCAGCCGTGCAGGCATCCTGACAGCAGCCCAACAAAGCAACTCCACCCAAGAAAAGCGGTGAGCCTGATCTTTCTTTTTCCCCCCCCCCTGGAGCCTGCCTGCCTGCCTGAGCTGCGTGGGGGCCCAGTGCTTCCATCCATAGCTGCAGTGCCCCCTGGGACCACCTGAGCCAGGTGCCTGCAGGCGAGTGCTGCCTGGTGGGGGGCCACCACTGTCATGGAGAGAAGCACCAGCCCCTTCTGCAGCCCAGGAACCGCTCCACCTGCCTGCAGTTCATCCTCCCCTCCCCACCAGAGAGGCAGGTAAGTCAGTGGGGGGTGTGCATGACACAGGGGTTTAATCAGCCCTAAATTGAAGCAGTGTTTTTTAAAACCCACTGCTTCAATTTAGGGCCCCCATTTTGTCTACACATGCCTCACGAGGCTACAAATTCTTTCATCTAAAGATCACTTGTTTGAACCCTGCCAAGATCAGGAAGGCTCAAAAATTTTTTCCACTCTAAAGGATGCTTGGTGGCCTCTATATATTACTAGTTCACCAGTCCTTCATTCTAGGTCCCATTTCACGAATTAACTATTCGCATGAATTGGCAAACCAGATGAAAAACTAACGTAACTGAACCTCAGTTCTCTCTGTGATCACTACAGAAATGCCTCTCCTAGATCAGGACTAACACAGGCAGGTAGAGCAGCGTCTTTAAGACACTACCGTAAAGTATCTTTAAGTCTGCTGACACCCTCAAGGATGCTAAACCAACCACTTTCACTAATACTAACTCCATACATTTTTGTAAAGCTTAAGCTTATATGAAAATTATTTATAAATATATTAGTACAATAATTAGAAATAAAAAAAATACACATGGAGCTGAAGAAAACTTGATGGCCATGTTGTGATTTAGAACAGGTAAAACGCTGAATTTTGTTTTGTCCCAAAGAAGAACAAAAAATGGAAACCTTAGAATTTCTTGTGAAATTTACCATTCCAAAACATTCTATTTAAACTGTTTTAAATACAGCAGAACCTGGATTTTTCGTAGGGTTAGGTTCCTCAGCCTCCTCTAAAGATTTGCACAGTACCCATGGCACATGTAACTGCAACAACCAGCTACATGGGATGCTGAGGTGCTCTAGCTGTTAGCTATGACTTTTATTTCTAAGGACACCACTTCTACAACGAGCCATCTGGGACCACTGCTGTGCTGCAAAGTGGAGAAGGTACACTCTGAAGTAAAAACTGCAGCAAGCAGATGAATGACTCATTTTTAATTTGGTAACCTGTAGCAAAATAATGTGGGACGTGAACCACCCAGATATGAATGGTCCGGGCTCTGCTATGTATTGTTGTAACAGTCAAAATGTTTTGACTGGTATAATAAAGAAACAAAGACAAAAATGAAATATTCTGACCTTATAAAGAAGTTTTCTTTTGACCACACACTTTTCAATAATTTCCCATTAAAATGTTCAGCTAGATACATATGTTATTACAAAACAATTCAAATCACGTATATCAGCATTTTTCAACAACAGCTGGTTAGTTTTTATTTTCAACCAGCATGATATATAGCAAAATATAGCAGCAGCAGCAGCAGCAACATTACCACCAAAATTTCTACAGTTGCCTAGCAAAGTTCTGTTCTGTATGAAATTTATTATAATTTCCTCCTAGCAACTTGGGCAGTCAGAGCATAAACATTTTTTCCAAAACAAGCTTTTCAAGTAATCTCACTTTTTCATAGAGCACAGGCAGATGTTTTTCATGTTCAGCCAAATAATGCTATGCTCTTCTTTCTACTGAGACTAATTAAAGTTCAAATCCTAATAAAGTTCAAAAACTGAGAACTGCCTTGAATGTTCTCCTGAATACCTGTGTGATCACTCCTTTTATTCATGTGTCTGGAAGAAGGAAAAGTTTGCTCTTTGAAGCTCTATTATTAGAATGGAACTCCTTGATATCCTTTGGCATGTAAATAAAAATTATCATAGCTGATGGCCTGACTTGAAGGCAAAAGGAAATATCTATGAGAGACGCTTCCTACATAAAAAATACATCACAAATACATAACTTCTAGCATGGTGCACTTTTATTTTGAATCAACATGACTTTATGTATGGATAGAAATTTAATTTATGAGTCACATCTAAAATATTGTAAGAAACTTACATTTTCTGATGCTAATATACTGGATTTTCTCTTGTTAATAACAATTTGTGAATCAAAAGAGAAAAAAATGATATAAAAAGGGGATAAACCAGGAAAAAGAGTTATGAGCATAGCCTGGGCCCTATAGATTCTGTATTAATAAATTTTGTACTCCTTGGTAGTACACAGCCTAGGCAAGAATTTTGGTTTTAAATGACTGTTTGGGCAATCAGGATTGTGAAGAAAGCCTTAAAAAGTTCAGTGCAAATGTATTGTCTTGCTGAACCTGCAGACAGCCTAAAACAGTAACTGAAAGGTGAATCGGCCCTCATCTCAAAGGGATCTTATTTGAAATGTAGCGACATCAATAGAAATGTCAAACTGAAATATATGGCAGTGCATTATTTTAGCAAAAAGAAATATTTAGGCCTTGTCTTCAGTGCAAAGTTAGCTTTGGCTCTTGAGTGTTCTCCCTTTACCAATTTCTGTCTAAACTGGATTATTTCCAACCTAGTCCAGTCTGTTGAAAATATTTCTGTAAATACTGGGTCCCACATCTAATACTGGGTCCCACTTGTAACCCAACTGTATCTGGGCTGAATCTAGTCATTGTTCTAGACTACATCTGAGCCTCTAGGTCAGTGATTCTTAGGTGGGGTGCCATGAGATCCCTTAAAGGGTGCTGTGCAATATTAGCATGGTTAGATGTACACGTGGTTCACAGCAAACTCAGGGATTCATATAGGAATCCACAGTATCAAAATCTGGTCCTTCTGAGTTATTTTTAACAGAAGAATTGCTCTATTATTTTTTTTAAGTCAAAAAGTAAGTAAAATAGTTTTTGAAATGCGGTGCCACTAAATTCAGAAAATTTATGGAGGGGTGTCTTAAACCTAAAGG
>NW_005842724.1:268715-274036 GCF_000455745.1 Alligator sinensis | reverse complement strand
GGAAAGACATTGAAAAAGCCTGAGCCTAAATTGATTCAATCTTTGCAGGTTAGTCTAACCTGCCTAGGCTGAATCAGTTTGTAACTGCACAGACATGCCCTCTGGACTGAAAAATGCAGGAACATGCCTGCAGTGGCTCAGGCTAGAAGCCAAGGGGCCGCTAGAGTAGTCCTCCCTCCCCTTCCATAGTGCTGAGCTGAGGGGGGCGTGGACAGGCCCCGGCAGGACACTCTGATTAGGGAGGGGTTCCCCCCATCCTGACCAGCCCAGCCCAGCAGGGATTTGATAACACAGTGTTTATCACCCCTAACTCAGTGTTTATCACCCCATTAAGAAAATAACAGAGGGACATTACCAGCTACCTGTTAATTCTGCCTTTGTCCCGTCTGCCACAGCATGAACTGTATCCAGCATGTGGTCTGCAAGCTACTGCCGAGAGGTGTCTGTGTAGGGGACGGGGATCCTTGCTTAGCAGGGAGTAGTGAGAGGGAGGGAGGAGAGCAGGAGGAAGCCAGGCAGATGCTTGCAGTCTCTGCCGAGCTCCAGCAAGGGAGCAGAGAGGAGGGGCCAGCACTGCTGTGGAGCAGAGAGCCCTGCCCAGCCCAGAGAGCATGCCAGAATTCTAGGTGTGTCTGATTCTACATTCAACCAGGTTTATTTCAAACAGTTTTAGCCATTTTCAAACTGGTTTATGTGCACTGAGCATCTGTTCTGTTACAGGTTTAAACCAGTTTCTGATCACTTAAACTGGTTTATGTGTAATGTCTGTCCCTAGCCACAAAGATAGAGAACCACTGCTCTAATGTGTTCTTGTAAGCTCCAACACTTTCTCTAAGTCTCGCTTTAGGGACAAGGAACTCAGAAGTCCAGTTATCCAACTGCAATCAGTGCCTCAACCTGTTTGGATACATAGTTATTTTCATATGTTCATCTAGAGTTTCATGTAACTATGAACACTCTAGATCAAGGGTGGCCAACCTGTGCCACAGGTGTCACAAGTGGCACAGGCAGCCTCTGTGTGCCATGTGGCAGATTGGGGAGGGGACAGGCAGCACGGTGGTAGACAGGGCAGGGAGCAAAAAGCAGAGCAGCAGCTTGGTCAGGGAGCACAGGACAGAGAGCAGAAAGCTGAGCAGCAGACTGGGTAAGGGAAAGGGATTGGAGTGGCACTTCGGGACAGTATTGGGCTAATCTGTAGCATGCCTGCCAAAAAGATTGACACCCACTGCTTTAAATTCTTTTAAAACCCCTTCAGGGACAAGGCAGTAAGAAGGCAAATAATGCAGGATTAACCAAAGAGACTTCCCGCCAGTAATGCAAAGATATGTTTTCTGGTTTTGCAAAGATATACAACTCTCTAAGAACAAAAATCCTGACATATTCCCTTCCCTGGTCTGATTTCATGTCTCAGAGTCCATCAGCAGCATTTCAGACTAGGCAGAGATCCTCTTGTTTCTTCTCTTTCCAGTAGTCTTCTGCAGCAGTGAATTGCTTATCTCACAGACATCTACCCTGCCTTTTTTTTGCCTGTCCCTTTTCCCCCATGTGTTCCTTTGTCATGCTTATCTCCATGCGTTCCTTTGTCTGCTTGTCTGCGTCTGTGGAGTCCTGTACAGAGAGCCAATTGTTCACGGGTATTTGAGAAAACCAAAATCAATGTCCCTGGTTGATGGCATTTCAGAGATCCTTAAATAAAAAGCATTCCTGAGCTGCATAGTTGATCGGAATAGATCATAATAGCCTTGCCATTGGCACATAATGCAAAATTATGATCCTAATTAAAAAATGGAGGTCCCAGCAGAAAATGGAGTTCACAAGCTGACTGGCATCTCTCACTCTCTCATACAGAAGCCTCTCACAATCAGGTGGTGGTACTTTACACTCAAGCTCGCTGATATGCTTTGGAATATAGCCAGAATTTAGCTTTTATGATGACCACTGTGCAAGGAAAATAAAAAGCTCAGGTGCTGGTAGTCCTCCAAAACCTTTCGACAATCCCATTGACCTGATTATTTTTTGCAATCTACCTATTTCCTGCATCTCTTAATCTCCTGGTTTATACTATATGTTCATAACATGTAGGTTTCCTATTTCTCTAAACTTCTGAGAAGAAAGTTGAAGGAACCCATTTAACTTGTTCTTACAAAAAATGTTATTAAAGAATGCAAAATAGTCATGCTGAATAAGAAAAGAATTCTGTCTCCATTACAACTGGATATATTTTTATTAGGTCATGCCTGTAGGGTAAATTGTATTTAAGGAAGGAAAAAACTTTTATCATCTTTGATTCTTCTTGATGCCTTCAAAGAATCCCAACATAAGTACACTTGATCCTGCTTCTTTGCAGGATGATCTCTTGAGGTGCCATCTAGCCCTGTATTCCTAAGATGCTGTAACACTTCTGCTGTCTTTCTTGCCCCCTTTGCTACAACACCTCAGTCATGGTGTATTAACTCCTCTATCAATGATACAGCTTAAGTTTTGTGTGGAACACAGAAATGAGGAGCACAGTTCATCCTGAAGGATGTCAAGTATATATGAGTTAAGTGTTGTCTCATATCTCAAGATGCTAACACCTACCTCCTGTGCTTCTACCACAGGATATCAATAACATTCATGGATGTCATTGCAAGTTACTTTATCATGCTAGGCAATACATTATCCCTGAGATCTCTGAGGATGGTGTTACATTTTTAACTTAAGACCAAATACAGTTAAAATGCAGATGCATGTTTAATCAGTTTAGCATGTGCTAAGTGCTTTTGAAGTGCTGTAAAGTTATTCCCTTTCAAGTGAGGGTCCTCTCCTAAGGGCCATGTTGCATAGAATACTTAGTATGTGTTACATGCACTTAAAACAAGCAACCCTAGGTTCAAGCAGTAAAACAAGTGCTAAGTGACCCAGGACTCTAGGGGTGTGTTACAGGCTTGTGTTATGATAAAGTGGGGAAAACACAGCAGGCTGTGTGGGCAGATAGGCAGCTGAGACAGGGGTTGCATGCAGCCGACCTAAGCTGCAATGGGGAAGACCAAGCTGTCCATTAGACGTAAATGTGAACTGTGCAGGCTAGTGAGTTACCTGACTCAGGGCAGCGCCCTGGGGAAGATAAGCCGAATGCCTTGCAGGGAGTCAAGCTGTCCAGGGACAGTGGCTGCATGAGAACCCCTTGCAGGCACCAAAGGGCTCCAAAGACAGAGCAGTAAGAGCCCAGGGAATGAGGGCAGCTCTAATGTTTGTTTACGCAGAGTGGAGAAGGTTTTGGTAAAAGTGACACCTTGCATTTTTTGTTTGTTTACCCAGAGAGGGGAAGTTTTTGGTTAAAGTGATAGTTTATGGTCTAGTTTAGACCAGCAGGCAAGTTGTGGCTAAAAGAGGAGAAGAGGAGACCACAGGGATGCCCTGGGGCACGTGGAGTTTTGAGCCCTGCCAGGGGCCTGGGCTCAGGACACAGGTAGGCAGAAACCAAGAGGGTCAAAGCCCAAAATAGGAAAGTCAGTAGAGATGGCATGAGCCTGTGACGGCTAGAACCAAAACCTGAGAAGGGTGACAGGGTCCAGAGCAAGAGACAGGGCCCAGGGGCCCAGTGCGAGAGGGCTGGTGCCCAAGAGCTGAAGTCTGGCACAGTGGACTTAGGCTAAAGCGAGACCCAGCCGGAGAAATGGGGTCAAAGCCAAGCAGGCTGAAACCCTCAACAAAGACTTGGAGGTTTAAGTGGGACAAACCTGGCATTGGAGCAAGCTGCTCTGCTGCAGTGATAACTGGCAACATCTGTGATGCATGGGCATGGCTATAGATATTGAGATCAAGCTGGCTGGTTTAATTTCCTGGCCTCCTTTTTTCTTCTTCTATATTTGCCCTTTTTCAGTTATCCAACACCTCACTTAACCTGCACGAGTTCTCAAAGAGGACTGCCAATGGCTCTGAAATTACCTCATCCAACTCCTTCAGTATCCTAGTGTGTATCCCATCTGGCCCTGATGACTTGAAAGCATCTAGCTTTTCTAAGTGATCCCTAACCTCTTTGTCTATGACTCTAGGCTGCTTGTTTCCTGCCTTATTTTTTGCTGCTAATTGCACTTGTCATCTGGTAGCTAGCCCTATTTGTGAAAACTAAAGTAAAAAAGGCATTAAATGCTTCAGCCTTCTCTGCATTTTCTGAAACTAGATTGCCTTCCACAATTCATAAGGGACCTATCAAAATACTGGTCTACCTCTTAATTTGGACATACTTGAATCCTTTTTTATTGCCTTTTATGTCCCCTTGCCAGCTGCATCTAAAATTGTGCCTTCGCCTTCCTCATTTTCTCCCCAGCATGCCCATTAGATGCTCTTATACTTATCCGTAATACTACTTTTTGTAGGATTCTTTTTGAGTTTCAACTCATCAAAGAATTGTTGTCTAATCAGGCCAGTCTTCTTTTGTACTTGCCATTCTTCCATCACATCAGGATAGCTTGCTCCTGCACCCTTAAAAGCACCTCCTTAAAGTACAGCCAGCTCTCCTGTATTCCTTTGATGAGATGGGAGGATGGGCTCTGGGTGTATTTGTCCCCACTCAGCTCCCCAGCAGTGTGGAGTCAGACCCACCCAAGGAGATGTGGTTATCAAACTCCTTGAAGCCATCCAGCTCCAACGATGGCGTGGGAGGGGGAAGCATACATCCATACCACAGCACTACCAAGGATCCTCCCAGCCATCAGGGAAACCTGTAAATAGGGGACTTGTCTATGTCTGAATCACTGATTCCGTGAATCAGCATCGAATCTTCAGATTTGGATTCAGCCAAATTGAATCAGGGACAGTGATCCAAATTAACAAATTGAATCACTGTCCCTGATTTGGGCCAAATCCAAATCCGAATCAAATAGGGCCCACTTCACAAACCCCTACTGCTTTGGCCCAGGCACCATCTAAAGTGCCAGGGGCTTTCCCCAGCATGGAACCAGCCCAGTTTCCAGAATTTCCCCTCCCCTCCCCTCGCCTCACATATATTGTTGAGGATGCAGGTGGTGGCCAGGAAGCTGGGAATGTCCCTCAGCCTGAGTTTAAGGCAGACCCTAAGGGACCTCTGGTATACTGTTAGGCACACAAAGGTGTACTGCATCACTATCCAGCACCTGCTCAGCCAGTAATTGAAAAATCCTTCCTGGCATCCAGCCAGCTGGTGTATGGCTGTATGAAGCAGGAGGTAGGCCAGGTCCCCAGTGATCAAGAGGGGAATGGTCAGCCTACCTAAGTCTTTGGTAGATTCATAGATGTTAGGGTCAGAAGGGACCTCAATAGATCATCGAGTCCGACCCCCTCCGTAGGCAGGAAAGAGT
>NW_005842724.1:266596-267163 GCF_000455745.1 Alligator sinensis | reverse complement strand
AACAATTTCTTGTTGTCCTTTACTTGGGATGCCATCCTCAGCTCCATGGTAGCTTTGACCCATCTAACTGCCTCCCTACAAGCGCGAGCAGAGGAGGTATATTCGTCTTTGGTGATCTCTCCCTGTTTCCACTTTTTATGTGCCCCCCTTTTGGCCCGTAGGCTGCCCTGGATTTCTCTGGTCAGGCAAGGAAGCCTCCTGGCCCTTTTCCCTATTTTTCCTCACATCGGGATCGTCTCCCTCTGTGCCCGAAGGATCATTTCCTTAAGGCACAGCCACCCTTCTTGGGCTCCCATCACTTCAAAACTCCTACTCTGCAGTGCGTCCTTGACTAATTGCCTGAGTTCATTGAAATCAGCTTTCATAAAGTCTAGCACTTTTACCCTACTAGTTACCTTACCCACTCGACGTCTTATGAAGAATTCTATTATTTGGTGATCACTGTACCCCAGGTGACCACCGATCTGTAGGTCCCCTACCATGTCATCCCCCGTTGCCAATACCAGATCCAGTAAGGCATTCCCCCTAGTGGGACCGTGTACCTCCTGTGTCAGGTGGAGGTCCTGT